>NW_028232060.1:0-167500 GCF_054491065.1 Syngnathus leptorhynchus
TGGAGGTATGGAGCTCTGGTGCTATGGAAGTATGGAGCTCTGGTGCTATGGAAGTATGGAGCTATGGAGGTATGGAAGTATGGAGCTATGGAAGTATGGAGCTATGGAGCTCTGGAAGTATGGAGCTATGGAGCTCTGGAGGTATGGAGCCCTGGAGCTATGGAGCCCTGGAGCTATGGAAGTATGGAGCTCTGGTTCTATGGAGCTATGGAGCTCTGGTGCTATGGAGCTATGGAGCTATGGAGCTCTGGAGCTATGGAGCTCTGGAGGTATGGAGCTATGGAGCTATGGAGCTCTGGAGGTATGGAGCTATGGAGCTATGGAAGTATGGAGCTCTGGTGCTATGGAGCTATGGAGCTCTGGTGCTATGGAGCTATGGAGCTCTGGTGCTATGGAGCTATGGAGCTATGGAGCTCTGGAAGTATGGAGCTCTGGTGCTATGGAGCTATGGAGCTCTGGTGCTATGGAGCTATGGAGCTCTGGTGCTATGGAGCTCTGGTGCTATGGAGCTCTGGTGCTATGGAGCTATGGAGCTCTGGTGCTATGGAGCTATGGAGCTCTGGAGGTATGGAGCTCTGGAGGTATGGAGCTCTGGAGGTATGGAGCTATGGAGCCCTGGAGCTCTGGAGGTATGGAGCTATGGTGCTATGGAGCTCTGAAGCCATGGAGCTCTGGTGCTATGGAGCTCTGGAGCTCTGGAGGTATGGAGCTCTGGAGGTATGGAGCTATGGAGCCCTGGAGCTCTGGAGGTATGGAGCTATGGAGCTCTGAAGCCATGGAGCTCTGGTGCTATGGAGCTCTGGAGCTCTGGAGGTATGGAGCTCTGGAGGTATGGAGCTCTGGAGGTATGGAGCTATGGAGCCCTGGAGCTCTGGAGGTATGGAGCTATGGTGCTATGGAGCTCTGAAGCCATGGAGCTCTGGTGCTATGGAGCTCTGGAGGTATGGAGCTCTGGAGGTATGGAGCTCTGGAGGTATGGAGCTATGGAGCCCTGGAGCTCTGGAGGTATGGAGCTATGGTGCTATGGAGCTCTGAAGCCATGGAGCTCTGGTGCTATGGAGCTCTGGAGGTATGGAGCTCTGGAGGTATGGAGCTCTGGAGGTATGGAGCTATGGAGCCCTGGAGCTCTGGAGGTATGGAGCTATGGTGCTATGGAGCTCTGAAGCCATGGAGCTCTGGTGCTATGGAGCTATGGAGCTCTGGTGCTATGGAGCTATGGAGGTATGGAGCCACCAGCCAGCACCCTCCGTGGCTGGATCAATGGAAGTGTTTTAGGTACCAGGCAGCCAAAGGGCCGAGGCCTCACGCTCGACCACGCCGGCGCAGAGTTCCAGCCGCTCGGATAAGCTCTGTCACTCACCCGCCGCGCAGCCACCGGTAACGGGGAAATGTCGCCGCCTGGCGGACACGCCGTTGTAAATGAATGGGCTTTCGCACTTAGTGCAATTTTCGCCAACTCTCTGACTTAGAGCTATGGAAGTATGGAGCTATGGAGCCACCAGCCACCCAGGCTGGAGCTATGGAGCTCTGGAGGTATGGAGCTCAGGTGCTATGGAAGTATGGAGCTATGGAGCTATGGAAGTATGGAGCTATGGAGCTATGGAGCTCTGGAAGTATGGAGCTATGGAGCTCTGGAGGTATGGAGCTATGGAGCCCTGGAGCCCTGGAGCTATGGAGCTCTGGTGCTATGGAGGTATGGATCTCTGGAGGTATGGAGCTCTGGAGGTATGGAGCTATGGAGCTATGGAGCCCTGGAGCTATGGAGCTATGGAGCCCTGGAGCTATGGAGCTATGGAGCCCTGGAGCTATGGAGCTATGGAGCTCTGGTGCTATGGAGCTATGGAGCTCTGGTGCTATGGAGCTATGGAGCTCTGGTGCTATGGAGCTATGGAGCTCTGGTGCTATGGAGCTATGGAGCTCTGGAAGTATGGAGCTATGGAGCTCTGGAGGTATGGAGCTATGGAGCCCTGGAGCTATGGAGCCCTGGAGCTATGGAAGTATGGCGCTCTGGTGCTATGGAGCTATGGAGCTCTGGTGCTATGGAGCTATGGAGCTCTGGAGCTATGGAGCTCTGGAGGTATGGAGCTATGGAGCTATGGAGCTCTGGAGGTATGGAGCTATGGAGCTATGGAAGTATGGAGCTCTGGTGCTATGGAGCTATGGAGCTCTGGTGCTATGGAGCTATGGAGCTCTGGTGCTATGGAGCTATGGAGCTATGGAGCTCTGGAAGTATGGAGCTCTGGTGCTATGGAGCTATGGAGCTCTGGTGCTATGGAGCTATGGAGCTCTGGTGCTATGGAGCTATGGAGCTCTGGTGCTATGGAGCTCTGGTGCTATGGAGCTCTGGTGCTATGGAGCTATGGAGCTCTGGTGCTATGGAGCTATGGAGCTCTGGAGGTATGGAGCTCTGGAGGTATGGAGCTCTGGAGGTATGGAGCTATGGAGCCCTGGAGCTCTGGAGGTATGGAGCTATGGTGCTATGGAGCTCTGAAGCCATGGAGCTCTGGTGCTATGGAGCTCTGGAGCTCTGGAGGTATGGAGCTCTGGAGGTATGGAGCTATGGAGCCCTGGAGCTCTGGAGGTATGGAGCTATGGAGCTCTGAAGCCATGGAGCTCTGGTGCTATGGAGCTCTGGAGCTCTGGAGGTATGGAGCTCTGGAGGTATGGAGCTCTGGAGGTATGGAGCTATGGAGCCCTGGAGCTCTGGAGGTATGGAGCTATGGTGCTATGGAGCTCTGAAGCCATGGAGCTCTGGTGCTATGGAGCTCTGGAGGTATGGAGCTCTGGAGGTATGGAGCTCTGGAGGTATGGAGCTATGGAGCCCTGGAGCTCTGGAGGTATGGAGCTATGGTGCTATGGAGCTCTGAAGCCATGGAGCTCTGGTGCTATGGAGCTCTGGAGGTATGGAGCTCTGGAGGTATGGAGCTCTGGAGGTATGGAGCTATGGAGCCCTGGAGCTCTGGAGGTATGGAGCTATGGTGCTATGGAGCTCTGAAGCCATGGAGCTCTGGTGCTATGGAGCTATGGAGCTCTGGTGCTATGGAGCTATGGAGGTATGGAGCCACCAGCCAGCACCCTCCGTGGCTGGATCAATGGAAGTGTTTTAGGTACCAGGCAGCCAAAGGGCCGAGGCCTCACGCTCGACCACGCCGGCGCAGAGTTCCAGCCGCTCGGATAAGCTCTGTCACTCACCCGCCGCGCAGCCACCGGTAACGGGGAAATGTCGCCGCCTGGCGGACACGCCGTTGTAAATGAATGGGCTTTCGCACTTAGTGCAATTTTCGCCAACTCTCTGACTTAGAGCTATGGAAGTATGGAGCTATGGAGCCACCAGCCACCCAGGCTGGAGCTATGGAGCTCTGGAGGTATGGAGCTCAGGTGCTATGGAAGTATGGAGCTATGGAGCTATGGAAGTATGGAGCTATGGAGCTATGGAGCTCTGGAAGTATGGAGCTATGGAGCTCTGGAGGTATGGAGCTATGGAGCCCTGGAGCCCTGGAGCTATGGAGCTCTGGTGCTATGGAGGTATGGATCTCTGGAGGTATGGAGCTCTGGAGGTATGGAGCTATGGAGCTATGGAGCCCTGGAGCTATGGAGCTATGGAGCCCTGGAGCTATGGAGCTATGGAGCCCTGGAGCTATGGAGCTATGGAGCTCTGGTGCTATGGAGCTATGGAGCTCTGGTGCTATGGAGCTATGGAGCTCTGGTGCTATGGAGCTATGGAGCTCTGGTGCTATGGAGCTATGGAGCTCTGGAAGTATGGAGCTATGGAGCTCTGGAGGTATGGAGCTATGGAGCCCTGGAGCTATGGAGCCCTGGAGCTATGGAAGTATGGAGCTCTGGTGCTATGGAGCTATGGAGCTCTGGTGCTATGGAGCTATGGAGCTCTGGAGCTATGGAGCTCTGGAGGTATGGAGCTATGGAGCTATGGAGCTCTGGAGGTATGGAGCTATGGAGCTATGGAAGTATGGAGCTCTGGTGCTATGGAGCTATGGAGCTCTGGTGCTATGGAGCTATGGAGCTCTGGTGCTATGGAGCTATGGAGCTATGGAGCTCTGGAAGTATGGAGCTCTGGTGCTATACAGCTATGGAGCTCTGGTGCTATGGAGCTATGGAGCTCTGGTGCTATGGAGCTATGGAGCTCTGGTGCTATGGAGCTCTGGTGCTATGGAGCTCTGGTGCTATGGAGCTATGGAGCTCTGGTGCTATGGAGCTATGGAGCTCTGGAGGTATGGAGCTCTGGAGGTATGGAGCTCTGGAGGTATGGAGCTTTGGAGCCCTGGAGCTCTGGAGGTATGGAGCTATGGTGCTATGGAGCTCTGAAGCCATGGAGCTCTGGTGCTATGGAGCTCTGGAGCTCTGGAGGTATGGAGCTCTGGAGGTATGGAGCTATGGAGCCCTGGAGCTCTGGAGGTATGGAGCTATGGTGCTATGGAGCTCTGAAGCCATGGAGCTCTGGTGCTATGGAGCTCTGGAGCTCTGGAGGTATGGAGCTCTGGAGGTATGGAGCTATGGAGCCCTGGAGCTCTGGAGGTATGGAGCTATGGTGCTATGGAGCTCTGAAGCCATGGAGCTCTGGTGCTATGGAGCTCTGGAGCTCTGGAGGTATGGAGCTCTGGAGGTATGGAGCTCTGGAGGTATGGAGCTATGGAGCCCTGGAGCTCTGGAGGTATGGAGCTATGGTGCTATGGAGCTCTGAAGCCATGGAGCTCTGGTGCTATGGAGCTCTGGAGGTATGGAGCTCTGGAGGTATGGAGCTCTGGAGGTATGGAGCTATGGAGCCCTGGAGCTCTGGAGGTATGGAGCTATGGTGCTATGGAGCTCTGAAGCCATGGAGCTCTGGTGCTATGGAGCTCTGGAGGTATGGAGCTCTGGAGGTATGGAACTCTGGAGGTATGGAGCTATGGAGCCCTGGAGCTCTGGAGGTATGGAGCTATGGTGCTATGGAGCTCTGAAGCCATGGAGCTCTGGTGCTATGGAGCTCTGGAGGTATGGAGCTCTGGAGGTATGGAGCTCTGGAGGTATGGAGCTATGGAGCCCTGGAGCTCTGGAGGTATGGAGCTATGGTGCTATGGAGCTCTGAAGCCATGGAGCTCTGGTGCTATGGAGCTATGGAGCTCTGGTGCTATGGAGCTATGGAGGTATGGAGCCACCAGCCAGCACCCTCCGTGGCTGGATCAATGGAAGTGTTTTAGGTACCAGGCAGCCAAAGGGCCGAGGCCTCACGCTCGACCACGCCGGCGCAGAGTTCCAGCCGCTCGGATAAGCTCTGTCACTCACCCGCCGCGCAGCCACCGGTAACGGGGAAATGTCGCCGCCTTGTGGACACGCCGTTGTAAATGAATGGGCTTTCGCACTTAGTGCAATTTTCGCCAACTCTCTGACTTAGAGCTATGGAAGTATGGAGCTATGGAGCCACCAGCCACCCAGGCTGGAGCTCTGGAGCTCTGGAGGTATGGAGCTCTGGTGCTATGGAAGTATGGAGCTCTGGTGCTATGGAAGTATGGAGCTATGGAGGTATGGAAGTATGGAGCTATGGAAGTATGGAGCTATGGAGCTCTGGAAGTATGGAGCTATGGAGCTCTGGAGGTATGGAGCCCTGGAGCTATGGAGCCCTGGAGCTATGGAAGTATGGAGCTCTGGTGCTATGGAGCTATGGAGCTCTGGTGCTATGGAGCTATGGAGCTATGGAGCTCTGGAGCTATGGAGCTCTGGAGGTATGGAGCTATGGAGCTATGGAGCTCTGGAGGTATGGAGCTATGGAGCTATGGAAGTATGGAGCTCTGGTGCTATGGAGCTATGGAGCTCTGGTGCTATGGAGCTATGGAGCTCTGGTGCTATGGAGCTATGGAGCTATGGAGCTCTGGAAGTATGGAGCTCTGGTGCTATGGAGCTATGGAGCTCTGGTGCTATGGAGCTATGGAGCTCTGGTGCTATGGAGCTCTGGTGCTATGGAGCTCTGGTGCTATGGAGCTATGGAGCTCTGGTGCTATGGAGCTCTGGAGGTATGGAGCTCTGGAGGTATGGAGCTCTGGAGGTATGGAGCTATGGAGCCCTGGAGCTCTGGAGGTATGGAGCTATTGTGCTATGGAGCTCTGAAGCCATGGAGCTCTGGTGCTATGGAGCTATGGAGCTCTGGTGCTATGGAGCTATGGAGCTATGGAGCTCTGGAAGTATGGAGCTCTGGTGCTATGGAGCTATGGAGCTCTGGTGCTATGGAGCTATGGAGCTCTGGTGCTATGGAGCTATGGAGCTCTGGTGCTATGGAGCTCTGGTGCTATGGAGCTCTGGTGCTATGGAGCTATGGAGCTCTGGTGCTATGGAGCTATGGAGCTCTGGAGGTATGGAGCTCTGGAGGTATGGAGCTCTGGAGGTATGGAGCTATGGAGCCCTGGAGCTCTGGAGGTATGGAGCTATGGTGCTATGGAGCTCTGAAGCCATGGAGCTCTGGTGCTATGGAGCTCTGGAGCTCTGGAGGTATGGAGCTCTGGAGGTATGGAGCTATGGAGCCCTGGAGCTCTGGAGGTATGGAGCTATGGTGCTATGGAGCTCTGAAGCCATGGAGCTCTGGTGCTATGGAGCTCTGGAGCTCTGGAGGTATGGAGCTCTGGAGGTATGGAGCTATGGAGCCCTGGAGCTCTGGAGGTATGGAGCTATGGTGCTATGGAGCTCTGAAGCCATGGAGCTCTGGTGCTATGGAGCTCTGGAGGTATGGAGCTCTGGAGGTATGGAGCTCTGGAGGTATGGAGCTATGGAGCCCTGGAGCTCTGGAGGTATGGAGCTATGGTGCTATGGAGCTCTGAAGCCATGGAGCTCTGGTGCTATGGAGCTCTGGAGGTATGGAGCTCTGGAGGTATGGAGCTCTGGAGGTATGGAGCTATGGAGCCCTGGAGCTCTGGAGGTAGGGAGCTATGGTGCTATGGAGCTCTGAAGCCATGGAGCTCTGGTGCTATGGAGCTATGGAGCTCTGGTGCTATGGAGCTATGGAGGTATGGAGCCACCAGCCAGCACCCTCCGTGGCTGGATCAATGGAAGTGTTTTAGGTACCAGGCAGCCAAAGGGCCGAGGCCTCACGCTCGACCACGCCGGCGCAGAGTTCCAGCCGCTCGGATAAGCTCTGTCACTCACCCGCCGCGCAGCCACCGGTAACGGGGAAATGTCGCCGCCTGGCGGACACGCCGTTGTAAATGAATGGGCTTTCGCACTTAGTGCAATTTTCGCCAACTCTCTGACTTAGAGCTATGGAAGGATGGAGCTATGGAGCCACCAGCCACCCAGGCTGGAGCTATGGAGCTCTGGAGGTATGGAGCTCAGGTGCTATGGAAGTATGGAGCTATGGAGCTATGGAAGTATGGAGCTATGGAGCTATGGAGCTCTGGAAGTATGGAGCTATGGAGCTCTGGAGGTATGGAGCTATGGAGCCCTGGAGCCCTGGAGCTATGGAGCTCTGGTGCTATGGAGGTATGGAGCTCTGGAGGTATGGAGCTCTGGAGGTATGGAGCTATGGAGCTATGGAGCCCTGGAGCTATGGAGCTATGGAGCCCTGGAGCTATGGAGCTATGGAGCCCTGGAGCTATGGAGCTATGGAGCTCTGGTGCTATGGAGCTATGGAGCTCTGGTGCTATGGAGCTATGGAGCTCTGGTGCTATGGAGCTATGGAGCTCTGGTGCTATGGAGCTATGGAGCTCTGGAAGTATGGAGCTATGGAGCTCTGGAGGTATGGAGCTATGGAGCCCTGGAGCTATGGAGCCCTGGAGCTATGGAAGTATGGAGCTCTGGTGCTATGGAGCTATGGAGCTCTGGTGCTATGGAGCTATGGAGCTCTGGAGCTATGGAGCTCTGGAGGTATGGAGCTATGGAGCTATGGAGCTCTGGAGGTATGGAGCTATGGAGCTATGGAAGTATGGAGCTCTGGTGCTATGGAGCTATGGAGCTCTGGTGCTATGGAGCTATGGAGCTCTGGTGCTATGGAGCTATGGAGCTCTGGAAGTATGGAGCTCTGGTGCTATGGAGCTATGGAGCTCTGGTGCTATGGAGCTATGGAGCTCTGGTGCTATGGAGCTATGGAGCTCTGGTGCTATGGAGCTCTGGTGCTATGGAGCTCTGGTGCTATGGAGCTATGGAGCTCTGGTGCTATGGAGCTATGGAGCTCTGGAGGTATGGAGCTCTGGAGGTATGGAGCTCTGGAGGTATGGAGCTTTGGAGCCCTGGAGCTCTGGAGGTATGGAGCTATGGTGCTATGGAGCTCTGAAGCCATGGAGCTCTGGTGCTATGGAGCTCTGGAGCTCTGGAGGTATGGAGCTCTGGAGGTATGGAGCTATGGAGCCCTGGAGCTCTGGAGGTATGGAGCTATGGTGCTATGGAGCTCTGAAGCCATGGAGCTCTGGTGCTATGGAGCTCTGGAGCTCTGGAGGTATGGAGCTCTGGAGGTATGGAGCTATGGAGCCCTGGAGCTCTGGAGGTATGGAGCTATGGTGCTATGGAGCTCTGAAGCCATGGAGCTCTGGTGCTATGGAGCTCTGGAGCTCTGGAGGTATGGAGCTCTGGAGGTATGGAGCTCTGGAGGTATGGAGCTATGGAGCCCTGGAGCTCTGGAGGTATGGAGCTATGGTGCTATGGAGCTCTGAAGCCATGGAGCTCTGGTGCTATGGAGCTCTGGAGGTATGGAGCTCTGGAGGTATGGAGCTCTGGAGGTATGGAGCTATGGAGCCCTGGAGCTCTGGAGGTATGGAGCTATGGTGCTATGGAGCTCTGAAGCCATGGAGCTCTGGTGCTATGGAGCTCTGGAGGTATGGAGCTCTGGAGGTATGGAGCTCTGGAGGTATGGAGCTATGGAGCCCTGGAGCTCTGGAGGTATGGAGCTATGGTGCTATGGAGCTCTGAAGCCATGGAGCTCTGGTGCTATGGAGCTCTGGAGGTATGGAGCTCTGGAGGTATGGAGCTCTGGAGGTATGGAGCTATGGAGCCCTGGAGCTCTGGAGGTATGGAGCTATGGTGCTATGGAGCTCTGAAGCCATGGAGCTCTGGTGCTATGGAGCTATGGAGCTCTGGTGCTATGGAGCTATGGAGGTATGGAGCCACCAGCCAGCACCCTCCGTGGCTGGATCAATGGAAGTGTTTTAGGTACCAGGCAGCCAAAGGGCCGAGGCCTCACGCTCGACCACGCCGGCGCAGAGTTCCAGCCGCTCGGATAAGCTCTGTCACTCACCCGCCGCGCAGCCACCGGTAACGGGGAAATGTCGCCGCCTTGTGGACACGCCGTTGTAAATGAATGGGCTTTCGCACTTAGTGCAATTTTCGCCAACTCTCTGACTTAGAGCTATGGAAGTATGGAGCTATGGAGCCACCAGCCACCCAGGCTGGAGCTCTGGAGCTCTGGAGGTATGGAGCTCTGGTGCTATGGAAGTATGGAGCTCTGGTGCTATGGAAGTATGGAGCTATGGAGGTATGGAAGTATGGAGCTATGGAAGTATGGAGCTATGGAGCTCTGGAAGTATGGAGCTATGGAGCTCTGGAGGTATGGAGCCCTGGAGCTATGGAGCCCTGGAGCTATGGAAGTATGGAGCTCTGGTTCTATGGAGCTATGGAGCTCTGGTGCTATGGAGCTATGGAGCTATGGAGCTCTGGAGCTATGGAGCTCTGGAGGTATGGAGCTATGGAGCTATGGAGCTCTGGAGGTATGGAGCTATGGAGCTATGGAAGTATGGAGCTCTGGTGCTATGGAGCTATGGAGCTCTGGTGCTATGGAGCTATGGAGCTCTGGTGCTATGGAGCTATGGAGCTATGGAGCTCTGGAAGTATGGAGCTCTGGTGCTATGGAGCTATGGAGCTCTGGTGCTATGGAGCTATGGAGCTCTGGTGCTATGGAGCTCTGGTGCTATGGAGCTCTGGTGCTATGGAGCTATGGAGCTCTGGTGCTATGGAGCTATGGAGCTCTGGAGGTATGGAGCTCTGGAGGTATGGAGCTCTGGAGGTATGGAGCTATGGAGCCCTGGAGCTCTGGAGGTATGGAGCTATGGTGCTATGGAGCTCTGAAGCCATGGAGCTCTGGTGCTATGGAGCTCTGGAGCTCTGGAGGTATGGAGCTCTGGAGGTATGGAGCTATGGAGCCCTGGAGCTCTGGAGGTATGGAGCTATGGAGCTCTGAAGCCATGGAGCTCTGGTGCTATGGAGCTCTGGAGCTCTGGAGGTATGGAGCTCTGGAGGTATGGAGCTCTGGAGGTATGGAGCTATGGAGCCCTGGAGCTCTGGAGGTATGGAGCTATGGTGCTATGGAGCTCTGAAGCCATGGAGCTCTGGTGCTATGGAGCTCTGGAGGTATGGAGCTCTGGAGGTATGGAGCTCTGGAGGTATGGAGCTATGGAGCCCTGGAGCTCTGGAGGTATGGAGCTATGGTGCTATGGAGCTCTGAAGCCATGGAGCTCTGGTGCTATGGAGCTCTGGAGGTATGGAGCTCTGGAGGTATGGAGCTCTGGAGGTATGGAGCTATGGAGCCCTGGAGCTCTGGAGGTATGGAGCTATGGTGCTATGGAGCTCTGAAGCCATGGAGCTCTGGTGCTATGGAGCTATGGAGCTCTGGTGCTATGGAGCTATGGAGGTATGGAGCCACCAGCCAGCACCCTCCGTGGCTGGATCAATGGAAGTGTTTTAGGTACCAGGCAGCCAAAGGGCCGAGGCCTCACGCTCGACCACGCCGGCGCAGAGTTCCAGCCGCTCGGATAAGCTCTGTCACTCACCCGCCGCGCAGCCACCGGTAACGGGGAAATGTCGCCGCCTGGCGGACACGCCGTTGTAAATGAATGGGCTTTCGCACTTAGTGCAATTTTCGCCAACTCTCTGACTTAGAGCTATGGAAGTATGGAGCTATGGAGCCACCAGCCACCCAGGCTGGAGCTATGGAGCTCTGGAGGTATGGAGCTCAGGTGCTATGGAAGTATGGAGCTATGGAGCTATGGAAGTATGGAGCTATGGAGCTATGGAGCTCTGGAAGTATGGAGCTATGGAGCTCTGGAGGTATGGAGCTATGGAGCCCTGGAGCCCTGGAGCTATGGAGCTCTGGTGCTATGGAGGTATGGATCTCTGGAGGTATGGAGCTCTGGAGGTATGGAGCTATGGAGCTATGGAGCCCTGGAGCTATGGAGCTATGGAGCCCTGGAGCTATGGAGCTATGGAGCCCTGGAGCTATGGAGCTATGGAGCTCTGGTGCTATGGAGCTATGGAGCTCTGGTGCTATGGAGCTATGGAGCTCTGGTGCTATGGAGCTATGGAGCTCTGGTGCTATGGAGCTATGGAGCTCTGGAAGTATGGAGCTATGGAGCTCTGGAGGTATGGAGCTATGGAGCCCTGGAGCTATGGAGCCCTGGAGCTATGGAAGTATGGCGCTCTGGTGCTATGGAGCTATGGAGCTCTGGTGCTATGGAGCTATGGAGCTCTGGAGCTATGGAGCTCTGGAGGTATGGAGCTATGGAGCTATGGAGCTCTGGAGGTATGGAGCTATGGAGCTATGGAAGTATGGAGCTCTGGTGCTATGGAGCTATGGAGCTCTGGTGCTATGGAGCTATGGAGCTCTGGTGCTATGGAGCTATGGAGCTATGGAGCTCTGGAAGTATGGAGCTCTGGTGCTATGGAGCTATGGAGCTCTGGTGCTATGGAGCTATGGAGCTCTGGTGCTATGGAGCTATGGAGCTCTGGTGCTATGGAGCTCTGGTGCTATGGAGCTCTGGTGCTATGGAGCTATGGAGCTCTGGTGCTATGGAGCTATGGAGCTCTGGAGGTATGGAGCTCTGGAGGTATGGAGCTCTGGAGGTATGGAGCTTTGGAGCCCTGGAGCTCTGGAGGTATGGAGCTATGGTGCTATGGAGCTCTGAAGCCATGGAGCTCTGGTGCTATGGAGCTCTGGAGCTCTGGAGGTATGGAGCTCTGGAGGTATGGAGCTATGGAGCCCTGGAGCTCTGGAGGTATGGAGCTATGGTGCTATGGAGCTCTGAAGCCATGGAGCTCTGGTGCTATGGAGCTCTGGAGCTCTGGAGGTATGGAGCTCTGGAGGTATGGAGCTATGGAGCCCTGGAGCTCTGGAGGTATGGAGCTATGGTGCTATGGAGCTCTGAAGCCATGGAGCTCTGGTGCTATGGAGCTCTGGAGCTCTGGAGGTATGGAGCTCTGGAGGTATGGAGCTCTGGAGGTATGGAGCTATGGAGCCCTGGAGCTCTGGAGGTATGGAGCTATGGTGCTATGGAGCTCTGAAGCCATGGAGCTCTGGTGCTATGGAGCTCTGGAGGTATGGAGCTCTGGAGGTATGGAGCTCTGGAGGTATGGAGCTATGGAGCCCTGGAGCTCTGGAGGTATGGAGCTATGGTGCTATGGAGCTCTGAAGCCATGGAGCTCTGGTGCTATGGAGCTCTGGAGGTATGGAGCTCTGGAGGTATGGAACTCTGGAGGTATGGAGCTATGGAGCCCTGGAGCTCTGGAGGTATGGAGCTATGGTGCTATGGAGCTCTGAAGCCATGGAGCTCTGGTGCTATGGAGCTATGGAGCTCTGGTGCTATGGAGCTATGGAGGTATGGAGCCACCAGCCAGCACCCTCCGTGGCTGGATCAATGGAAGTGTTTTAGGTACCAGGCAGCCAAAGGGCCGAGGCCTCACGCTCGACCACGCCGGCGCAGAGTTCCAGCCGCTCGGATAAGCTCTGTCACTCACCCGCCGCGCAGCCACCGGTAACGGGGAAATGTCGCCGTTTTGTGGACACGCCGTTGTAAATGAATGGGCTTTCGCACTTAGTGCAATTTTCGCCAACTCTCTGACTGGAGCTATGGAAGTATGGAGCTATGGAGCCACCAGCCACCCAGGCTGGAGCTATGGAGCTCTGGAGGTATGGAGCTCTGGTGCTATGGAAGTATGGAGCTATGGAGCTATGGAAGTATGGAGCTATGGAGCTATGGAGCTCTGGAAGTATGGAGCTATGGAGCTCTGGAGGTATGGAGCTATGGAGCCCTGGAGCCCTGGAGCTATGGAGCCCTGGAGCTATGGAGCTATGGAGCCCTGGAGCTATGGAGCTATGGAGCCCTGGAGCTATGGAGCTATGGAGCTCTGGTGCTATGGAGCTATGGAGCTCTGGTGCTATGGAGCTATGGAGCTCTGGTGCTATGGAGCTATGGAGCTCTGGTGCTATGGAGCTATGGAGCTCTGGAAGTATGGAGCTATGGAGCTCTGGAGGTATGGAGCTATGGAGCTCTGGAGGTATGGAGCTATGGAGCCCTGGAGCTATGGAGCCCTGGAGCTATGGAAGTATGGAGCTCTGGTGCTATGGAGCTATGGAGCTCTGGTGCTATGGAGCTATGGAGCTCTGGAGCTATGGAGCTCTGGAGGTATGGAGCTATGGAGCTCTGGAGGTATGGAGCTATGGAGCTATGGAAGTATGGAGCTCTGGTGCTATGGAGCTATGGAGCTCTGGTGCTATGGAGCTATGGAGCTCTGGTGCTATGGAGCTATGGAGCTATGGAGCTCTGGAAGTATGGAGCTCTGGTGCTATGGGGCTATGGAGCTCTGGTGCTATGGAGCTATGGAGCTCTGGTGCTATGGAGCTATGGAGCTCTGGTGCTATGGAGCTATGGTGCTATGGAGCTCTGGTGCTATGGAGCTATGGAGCTCTGGTGCTATGGAGCTATGGAGCTCTGGAGGTATGGAGCTCTGGAGGTATGGAGCTCTGGAGGTATGGAGCTTTGGAGCCCTGGAGCTCTGGAGGTATGGAGCTATGGTGCTATGGAGCTCTGAAGCCATGGAGCTCTGGTGCTATGGAGCTATGGAGCTCTGGTGCTATGGAGCTATGGAGGTATGGAGCCACCAGCCAGCACCCTCCGTGGCTGGATCAATGGAAGTGTTTTAGGTACCAGGCAGCCAAAGGGCCGAGGCCTCACGCTCGACCACGCCGGCGCAGAGTTCCAGCCGCTCGGATAAGCTCTGTCACTCACCCGCCGCGCAGCCACCGGTAACGGGGAAATGTCGCCGCCTTGTGGACACGCCGTTGTAAATGAATGGGCTTTCGCACTTAGTGCAATTTTCGCCAACTCTCTGACTTAGAGCTATGGAAGTATGGAGCTATGGAGCCACCAGCCACCCAGGCTGGAGCTCTGGAGCTCTGGAGGTATGGAGCTCTGGTGCTATGGAAGTATGGAGCTCTGGTGCTATGGAAGTATGGAGCTATGGAGGTATGGAAGTATGGAGCTATGGAAGTATGGAGCTATGGAGCTCTGGAAGTATGGAGCTATGGAGCTCTGGAGGTATGGAGCCCTGGAGCTATGGAGCCCTGGAGCTATGGAAGTATGGAGCTCTGGTGCTATGGAGCTATGGAGCTCTGGTGCTATGGAGCTATGGAGCTTTGGAGCTCTGGAGCTATGGAGCTCTGGAGGTATGGAGCTATGGAGCTATGGAGCTCTGGAGGTATGGAGCTATGGAGCTATGGAAGTATGGAGCTCTGGTGCTATGGAGCTATGGAGCTCTGGTGCTATGGAGCTATGGAGCTCTGGTGCTATGGAGCTATGGAGCTATGGAGCTCTGGAAGTATGGAGCTCTGGTGCTATGGAGCTATGGAGCTCTGGTGCTATGGAGCTATGGAGCTCTGGTGCTATGGAGCTCTGGTGCTATGGAGCTCTGGTGCTATGGAGCTATGGAGCTCTGGTGCTATGGAGCTATGGAGCTCTGGAGGTATGGAGCTCTGGAGGTATGGAGCTCTGGAGGTATGGAGCTATGGAGCCCTGGAGCTCTGGAGGTATGGAGCTATGGTGCTATGGAGCTCTGAAGCCATGGAACTCTGGTGCTATGGAGCTCTGGAGCTCTGGAGGTATGGAGCTCTGGAGGTATGGAGCTATGGAGCCCTGGAGCTCTGGAGGTATGGAGCTATGGAGCTCTGAAGCCATGGAGCTCTGGTGCTATGGAGCTCTGGAGCTCTGGAGGTATGGAGCTCTGGAGGTATGGAGCTCTGGAGGTATGGAGCTATGGAGCCCTGGAGCTCTGGAGGTATGGAGCTATGGTGCTATGGAGCTCTGAAGCCATGGAGCTCTGGTGCTATGGAGCTCTGGAGGTATGGAGCTCTGGAGGTATGGAGCTCTGGAGGTATGGAGCTATGGAGCCCTGGAGCTCTGGAGGTATGGAGCTATGGTGCTATGGAGCTCTGAAGCCATGGAGCTCTGGTGCTATGGAGTTCTGGAGGTATGGAGCTCTGGAGGTATGGAGCTCTGGAGGTATGGAGCTATGGAGCCCTGGAGCTCTGGAGGTATGGAGCTATGGTGCTATGGAGCTCTGAAGCCATGGAGCTCTGGTGCTATGGAGCTATGGAGCTCTGGTGCTATGGAGCTATGGAGGTATGGAGCCACCAGCCAGCACCCTCCGTGGCTGGATCAATGGAAGTGTTTTAGGTACCAGGCAGCCAAAGGGCCGAGGCCTCACGCTCGACCACGCCGGCGCAGAGTTCCAGCCGCTCGGATAAGCTCTGTCACTCACCCGCCGCGCAGCCACCGGTAACGGGGAAATGTCGCCGCCTGGCGGACACGCCGTTGTAAATGAATGGGCTTTCGCACTTAGTGCAATTTTCGCCAACTCTCTGACTTAGAGCTATGGAAGTATGGAGCTATGGAGCCACCAGCCACCCAGGCTGGAGCTATGGAGCTCTGGAGGTATGGAGCTCAGGTGCTATGGAAGTATGGAGCTATGGAGCTATGGAAGTATGGAGCTATGGAGCTATGGAGCTCTGGAAGTATGGAGCTATGGAGCTCTGGAGGTATGGAGCTATGGAGCCCTGGAGCCCTGGAGCTATGGAGCTCTGGTGCTATGGAGGTATGGAGCTCTGGAGGTATGGAGCTCTGGAGGTATGGAGCTATGGAGCTATGGAGCCCTGGAGCTATGGAGCTATGGAGCCCTGGAGCTATGGAGCTATGGAGCCCTGGAGCTATGGAGCTATGGAGCTCTGGTGCTATGGAGCTATGGAGCTCTGGTGCTATGGAGCTATGGAGCTCTGGTGCTATGGAGCTATGGAGCTCTGGTGCTATGGAGCTATGGAGCTCTGGAAGTATGGAGCTATGGAGCTCTGGAGGTATGGAGCTATGGAGCCCTGGAGCTATGGAGCCCTGGAGCTATGGAAGTATGGAGCTCTGGTGCTATGGAGCTATGGAGCTCTGGTGCTATGGAGCTATGGAGCTCTGGAGCTATGGAGCTCTGGAGGTATGGAGCTATGGAGCTATGGAGCTCTGGAGGTATGGAGCTATGGAGCTATGGAAGTATGGAGCTCTGGTGCTATGGAGCTATGGAGCTCTGGTGCTATGGAGCTATGGAGCTCTGGTGCTATGGAGCTATGGAGCTATGGAGCTCTGGAAGTATGGAGCTCTGGTGCTATGGAGCTATGGAGCTCTGGTGCTATGGAGCTATGGAGCTCTGGTGCTATGGAGCTATGGAGCTCTGGTGCTATGGAGCTCTGGTGCTATGGAGCTCTGGTGCTATGGAGCTATGGAGCTCTGGTGCTATGGAGCTATGGAGCTCTGGAGGTATGGAGCTCTGGAGGTATGGAGCTCTGGAGGTATGGAGCTTTGGAGCCCTGGAGCTCTGGAGGTATGGAGCTATGGTGCTATGGAGCTCTGAAGCCATGGAGCTCTGGTGCTATGGAGCTCTGGAGCTCTGGAGGTATGGAGCTCTGGAGGTATGGAGCTATGGAGCCCTGGAGCTCTGGAGGTATGGAGCTATGGTGCTATGGAGCTCTGAAGCCATGGAGCTCTGGTGCTATGGAGCTCTGGAGCTCTGGAGGTATGGAGCTCTGGAGGTATGGAGCTATGGAGCCCTGGAGCTCTGGAGGTATGGAGCTATGGTGCTATGGAGCTCTGAAGCCATGGAGCTCTGGTGCTATGGAGCTCTGGAGCTCTGGAGGTATGGAGCTCTGGAGGTATGGAGCTCTGGAGGTATGGAGCTATGGAGCCCTGGAGCTCTGGAGGTATGGAGCTATGGTGCTATGGAGCTCTGAAGCCATGGAGCTCTGGTGCTATGGAGCTCTGGAGGTATGGAGCTCTGGAGGTATGGAGCTCTGGAGGTATGGAGCTATGGAGCCCTGGAGCTCTGGAGGTATGGAGCTATGGTGCTATGGAGCTCTGAAGCCATGGAGCTCTGGTGCTATGGAGCTATGGAGCTCTGGTGCTATGGAGCTATGGAAGTATGGAGCCACCAGCCAGCACCCTCCGTGGCTGGATCAATGGAAGTGTTTTAGGTACCAGGCAGCCAAAGGGCCGAGGCCTCACGCTCGACCACGCCGGCGCAGAGTTCCAGCCGCTCGGATAAGCTCTGTCACTCACCCGCCGCGCAGCCACCGGTAACGGGGAAATGTCGCCGCCTTGTGGACACGCCGTTGTAAATGAATGGGCTTTCGCACTTAGTGCAATTTTCGCCAACTCTCTGACTTAGAGCTATGGAAGTATGGAGCTATGGAGCCACCAGCCACCCAGGCTGGAGCTCTGGAGCTCTGGAGGTATGGAGCTCTGGTGCTATGGAAGTATGGAGCTCTGGTGCTATGGAAGTATGGAGCTATGGAGGTATGGAAGTATGGAGCTATGGAAGTATGGAGCTATGGAGCTCTGGAAGTATGGAGCTATGGAGCTCTGGAGGTATGGAGCCCTGGAGCTATGGAGCCCTGGAGCTATGGAAGTATGGAGCTCTGGTGCTATGGAGCTATGGAGCTCTGGTGCTATGGAGCTATGGAGCTATGGAGCTATGGAGCTATGGAGCTCTGGAGGTATGGAGCTATGGAGCTATGGAGCTCTGGAGGTATGGAGCTATGGAGCTATGGAAGTATGGAGCTCTGGTGCTATGGAGCTATGGAGCTCTGGTGCTATGGAGCTATGGAGCTCTGGTGCTATGGAGCTATGGAGCTATGGAGCTCTGGAAGTATGGAGCTCTGGTGCTATGGAGCTATGGAGCTCTGGTGCTATGGAGCTATGGAGCTCTGGTGCTATGGAGCTCTGGTGCTATGGAGCTCTGGTGCTATGGAGCTATGGAGCTCTGGAGCTCTGGTGCTATGGAGCTCTGGAGGTATGGAGCTCTGGAGGTATGGAGCTCTGGAGGTATGGAGCCCTGGAGCTCTGGAGGTATGGAGCTATGGTGCTATGGAGCTCTGAAGCCATGGAGCTCTGGTGCTATGGAGCTATGGAGCTCTGGTGCTATGGAGCTATGGAGCTATGGAGCTCTGGAAGTATGGAGCTCTGGTGCTATGGAGCTATGGAGCTCTGGTGCTATGGAGTTATGGAGCTCTGGTGCTATGGAGCTATGGAGCTCTGGTGCTATGGAGCTCTGGTGCTATGGAGCTCTGGTGCTATGGAGCTATGGAGCTCTGGTGCTATGGAGCTATGGAGCTCTGGAGGTATGGAGCTCTGGAGGTATGGAGCTCTGGAGGTATGGAGCTATGGAGCCCTGGAGCTCTGGAGGTATGGAACTATGGAGCTCTGAAGCCATGGAGCTCTGGTGCTATGGAGCTCTGGAGCTCTGGAGGTATGGAGCTCTGGAGGTATGGAGCTCTGGAGGTATGGAGCTATGGAGCCCTGGAGCTCTGGAGGTATGGAGCTATGGTGCTATGGAGCTCTGAAGCCATGGAGCTCTGGTGCTATGGAGCTCTGGAGGTATGGAGCTCTGGAGGTATGGAGCTCTGGAGGTATGGAGCTATGGAGCCCTGGAGCTCTGGAGGTATGGAGCTATGGTGCTATGGAGCTCTGAAGCCATGGAGCTCTGGTGCTATGGAGCTCTGGAGGTGTGGAGCTCTGGAGGTATGGAGCTCTGGAGGTATGGAGCTATGGAGCCCTGGAGCTCTGGAGGTATGGAGCTATGGTGCTATGGAGCTCTGAAGCCATGGAGCTCTGGTGCTATGGAGCTATGGAGCTCTGGTGCTATGGAGCTATGGAGGTATGGAGCCACCAGCCAGCACCCTCCGTGGCTGGATCAATGGAAGTGTTTTAGGTACCAGGCAGCCAAAGGGCCGAGGCCTCACGCTCGACCACGCCGGCGCAGAGTTCCAGCCGCTCGGATAAGCTCTGTCACTCACCCGCCGCGCAGCCACCGGTAACGGGGAAATGTCGCCGCCTGGCGGACACGCCGTTGTAAATGAATGGGCTTTCGCACTTAGTGCAATTTTCGCCAACTCTCTGACTTAGAGCTATGGAAGTATGGAGCTATGGAGC
Source organism: Syngnathus leptorhynchus (assembly GCF_054491065.1). Lineage (NCBI taxonomy): Eukaryota > Metazoa > Chordata > Actinopteri > Syngnathiformes > Syngnathidae > Syngnathus > Syngnathus leptorhynchus. The sequence goes on from NW_028232060.1 coordinate 19,200, forward strand.
CACCAGCCACCCAGGCTGGAGCTCTGGAGCTCTGGAGGTATGGAGCTCTGGTGCTATGGAAGTATGGAGCTCTGGTGCTATGGAAGTATGGAGCTATGGAGGTATGGAAGTATGGAGCTATGGAAGTATGGAGCTATGGAGCTCTGGAAGTATGGAGCTATGGAGCTCTGGAGGTATGGAGCCCTGGAGCTATGGAGCCCTGGAGCTATGGAAGTATGGAGCTCTGGTGCTATGGAGCTATGGAGCTCTGGTGCTATGGAGCTATGGAGCTATGGAGCTCTGGAGCTATGGAGCTCTGGAGGTATGGAGCTATGGAGCTATGGAGCTCTGGAGGTATGGAGCTATGGAGCTATGGAAGTATGGAGCTCTGGTGCTATGGAGCTATGGAGCTCTGGTGCTATGGAGCTATGGAGCTCTGGTGCTATGGAGCTATGGAGCTATGGAGCTCTGGAAGTATGGAGCTCTGGTGCTATGGAGCTATGGAGATCTGGTGCTATGGAGCTATGGAGCTCTGGTGCTATGGAGCTCTGGTGCTATGGAGCTCTGGTGCTATGGAGCTATGGAGCTCTGGTGCTATGGAGCTCTGGAGGTATGGAGCTCTGGAGGTATGGAGCTCTGGAGGTATGGAGCTATGGAGCCCTGGAGCTCTGGAGGTATGGAGCTATGGTGCTATGGAGCTCTGAAGCCATGGAGCTCTGGTGCTATGGAGCTATGGAGCTCTGGTGCTATGGAGCTATGGAGCTATGGAGCTCTGGAAGTATGGAGCTCTGGTGCTATGGAGCTATGGAGCTCTGGTGCTATGGAGCTATGGAGCTCTGGTGCTATGGAGCTATGGAGCTCTGGTGCTATGGAGCTCTGGTGCTATGGAGCTCTGGTGCTATGGAGCTATGGAGCTCTGGTGCTATGGAGCTATGGAGCTCTGGAGGTATGGAGCTCTGGAGGTATGGAGCTCTGGAGGTATGGAGCTATGGAGCCCTGGAGCTCTGGAGGTATGGAGCTATGGTGCTATGGAGCTCTGAAGCCATGGAGCTCTGGTGCTATGGAGCTCTGGAGCTCTGGAGGTATGGAGCTCTGGAGGTATGGAGCTATGGTGCTATGGAGCTCTGAAGCCATGGAGCTCTGGTGCTATGGAGCTCTGGAGCTCTGGAGGTATGGGGCTCTGGAGGTATGGAGCTCTGGAGGTATGGAGCTATGGAGCCCTGGAGCTCTGGAGGTATGGAGCTATGGTGCTATGGAGCTCTGAAGCCATGGAGCTCTGGTGCTATGGAGCTCTGGAGGTATGGAGCTCTGGAGGTATGGAGCTCTGGAGGTATGGAGCTATGGAGCCCTGGAGCTCTGGAGGTATGGAGCTATGGTGCTATGGAGCTCTGAAGCCATGGAGCTCTGGTGCTATGGAGCTCTGGAGGTATGGAGCTCTGGAGGTATGGAGCTCTGGAGGTATGGAGCTATGGAGCCCTGGAGCTCTGGAGGTATGGAGCTATGGTGCTATGGAGCTCTGAAGCCATGGAGCTCTGGTGCTATGGAGCTATGGAGCTCTGGTGCTATGGAGCTATGGAGGTATGGAGCCACCAGCCAGCACCCTCCGTGGCTGGATCAATGGAAGTGTTTTAGGTACCAGGCAGCCAAAGGGCCGAGGCCTCACGCTCGACCACGCCGGCGCAGAGTTCCAGCCGCTCGGATAAGCTCTGTCACTCACCCGCCGCGCAGCCACCGGTAACGGGGAAATGTCGCCGCCTGGCGGACACGCCGTTGTAAATGAATGGGCTTTCGCACTTAGTGCAATTTTCGCCAACTCTCTGACTTAGAGCTATGGAAGTATGGAGCTATGGGGCCACCAGCCACCCAGGCTGGAGCTATGGAGCTCTGGAGGTATGGAGCTCAGGTGCTATGGAAGTATGGAGCTATGGAGCTATGGAAGTATGGAGCTATGGAGCTCTGGAAGTATGGAGCTATGGAGCTCTGGAGGTATGGAGCTATGGAGCCCTGGAGCCCTGGAGCTATGGAGCTCTGGTGCTATGGAGGTATGAAGCTCTGGAGGTATGGAGCTCTGGAGGTATGGAGCTATGGAGCTATGGAGCCCTGGAGCTATGGAGCTATGGAGCCCTGGAGCTATGGAGCTATGGAGCCCTGGAGCTATGGAGCTATGGAGCTCTGGTGCTATGGAGCTATGGAGCTCTGGTGCTATGGAGCTATGGAGCTCTGGTGCTATGGAGCTATGGAGCTCTGGTGCTATGGAGCTATGGAGCTCTGGAAGTATGGAGCTATGGAGCTCTGGAGGTATGGAGCTATGGAGCCCTGGAGCTATGGAGCCCTGGAGCTATGGAAGTATGGAGCTCTGGTGCTATGGAGCTATGGAGCTCTGGTGCTATGGAGCTATGGAGCTCTGGAGCTATGGAGCTCTGGAGGTATGGAGCTATGGAGCTATGGAGCTCTGGAGGTATGGAGCTATGGAGCTATGGAAGTATGGAGCTCTGGTGCTATGGAGCTATGGAGCTCTGGTGCTATGGAGCTATGGAGCTCTGGTGCTATGGAGCTATGGAGCTATGGAGCTCTGGAAGTATGGAGCTCTGGTGCTATGGAGCTATGGAGCTCTGGTGCTATGGAGCTATGGAGCTCTGGTGCTATGGAGCTATGGAGCTCTGGTGCTATGGAGCTCTGGTGCTATGGAGCTCTGGTGCTATGGAGCTATGGAGCTCTGGTGCTATGGAGCTATGGAGCTCTGGAGGTATGGAGCTCTGGAGGTATGGAGCTCTGGAGGTATGGAGCTTTGGAGCCCTGGAGCTCTGGAGGTATGGAGCTATGGTGCTATGGAGCTCTGAAGCCATGGAGCTCTGGTGCTATGGAGCTCTGGAGCTCTGGAGGTATGGAGCTCTGGAGGTATGGAGCTATGGAGCCCTGGAGCTCTGGAGGTATGGAGCTATGGAGCTCTGGTGCTATGGAGCTATGGAGCTCTGGTGCTATGGAGCTCTGGAGCTCTGGAGGTATGGAGCTCTGGAGGTATGGAGCTATGGAGCCCTGGACCTCTGGAGGTATGGAGCTATGGTGCTATGGAGCTCTGAAGCCATGGAGCTCTGGTGCTATGGAGCTCTGGAGCTCTGGAGGTATGGAGCTCTGGAGGTATGGAGCTCTGGAGGTATGGAGCTATGGAGCCCTGGAGCTCTGGAGGTATGGAGCTATGGTGCTATGGAGCTCTGAAGCCATGGAGCTCTGGTGCTATGGAGCTCTGGAGGTATGGAGCTCTGGAGGTATGGAGCTCTGGAGGTATGGAGCTATGGAGCCCTGGAGCTCTGGAGGTATGGAGCTATGGTGCTATGGAGCTCTGAAGCCATGGAGCTCTGGTGCTATGGAGCTCTGGAGGTATGGAGCTCTGGAGGTATGGAGCTCTGGAGGTATGGAGCTATGGAGCCCTGGAGCTCTGGAGGTATGGAGCTATGGTGCTATGGAGCTCTGAAGCCATGGAGCTCTGGTGCTATGGAGCTCTGGAGGTATGGAGCTCTGGAGGTATGGAGCTCTGGAGGTATGGAGCTATGGAGCCCTGGAGCTCTGGAGGTATGGAGCTATGGTGCTATGGAGCTCTGAAGCCATGGAGCTCTGGTGCTATGGAGCTATGGAGCTCTGGTGCTATGGAGCTATGGAGGTATGGAGCCACCAGCCAGCACCCTCCGTGGCTGGATCAATGGAAGTGTTTTAGGTACCAGGCAGCCAAAGGGCCGAGGCCTCACGCTCGACCACGCCGGCGCAGAGTTCCAGCCGCTCGGATAAGCTCTGTCACTCACCCGCCGCGCAGCCACCGGTAACGGGGAAATGTCGCCGCCTTGTGGACACGCCGTTGTAAATGAATGGGCTTTCGCACTTAGTGCAATTTTCGCCAACTCTCTGACTTAGAGCTATGGAAGTATGGAGCTATGGAGCCACCAGCCACCCAGGCTGGAGCTCTGGAGCTCTGGAGGTATGGAGCTCTGGTGCTATGGAAGTATGGAGCTCTGGTGCTATGGAAGTATGGAGCTATGGAGGTATGGAAGTATGGAGCTATGGAAGTATGGAGCTATGGAGCTCTGGAAGTATGGAGGTATGGAGCTATGGAGCCCTGGAGCCCTGGAGCTATGGAGCTCTGGTGCTATGGAGGTATGAAGCTCTGGAGGTATGGAGCTCTGGAGGTATGGAGCTATGGAGCTATGGAGCCCTGGAGCTATGGAGCTATGGAGCCCTGGAGCTATGGAGCTATGGAGCCCTGGAGCTATGGAGCTATGGAGCTCTGGTGCTATGGAGCTATGGAGCTCTGGTGCTATGGAGCTATGGAGCTCTGGTGCTATGGAGCTATGGAGCTCTGGTGCTATGGAGCTATGGAGCTCTGGAAGTATGGAGCTATGGAGCTCTGGAGGTATGGAGCTATGGAGCCCTGGAGCTATGGAGCCCTGGAGCTATGGAAGTATGGAGCTCTGGTGCTATGGAGCTATGGAGCTCTGGTGCTATGGAGCTATGGAGCTCTGGAGCTATGGAGCTCTGGAGGTATGGAGCTATGGAGCTATGGAGCTCTGGAGGTATGGAGCTATGGAGCTATGGAAGTATGGAGCTCTGGTGCTATGGAGCTATGGAGCTCTGGTGCTATGGAGCTATGGAGCTCTGGTGCTATGGAGCTATGGAGCTATGGAGCTCTGGAAGTATGGAGCTCTGGTGCTATGGAGCTATGGAGCTCTGGTGCTATGGAGCTATGGAGCTCTGGTGCTATGGAGCTATGGAGCTCTGGTGCTATGGAGCTCTGGTGCTATGGAGCTCTGGTGCTATGGAGCTATGGAGCTCTGGTGCTATGGAGCTATGGAGCTCTGGAGGTATGGAGCTCTGGAGGTATGGAGCTCTGGAGGTATGGAGCTTTGGAGCCCTGGAGCTCTGGAGCTCTGGAGGTATGGAGCTATGGTGCTATGGAGCTCTGAAGCCATGGAGCTCTGGTGCTATGGAGCTCTGGAGCTCTGGAGGTATGGAGCTCTGGAGGTATGGAGCTATGGAGCCCTGGAGCTCTGGAGGTATGGAGCTATGGTGCTATGGAGCTCTGAAGCCATGGAGCTCTGGTGCTATGGAGCTCTGGAGCTCTGGAGGTATGGAGCTCTGGAGGTATGGAGCTCTGGAGGTATGGAGCTATGGAGCCCTGGAGCTCTGGAGGTATGGAGCTATGGTGCTATGGAGCTCTGAAGCCATGGAGCTCTGGTGCTATGGAGCTCTGGAGGTATGGAGCTCTGGAGGTATGGAGCTCTGGAGGTATGGAGCTATGGAGCCCTGGAGCTCTGGAGGTATGGAGCTATGGTGCTATGGAGCTCTGAAGCCATGGAGCTCTGGTGCTATGGAGCTCTGGAGGTATGGAGCTCTGGAGGTATGGAGCTCTGGAGGTATGGAGCTATGGAGCCCTGGAGCTCTGGAGGTATGGAGCTATGGTGCTATGGAGCTCTGAAGCCATGGAGCTCTGGTGCTATGGAGCTCTGGAGGTATGGAGCTCTGGAGGTATGGAGCTCTGGAGGTATGGAGCTATGGAGCCCTGGAGCTCTGGAGGTATGGAGCTATGGTGCTATGGAGCTCTGAAGCCATGGAGCTCTGGTGCTATGGAGCTATGGAGCTCTGGTGCTATGGAGCTATGGAGGTATGGAGCCACCAGCCAGCACCCTCCGTGGCTGGATCAATGGAAGTGTTTTAGGTACCAGGCAGCCAAAGGGCCGAGGCCTCACGCTCGACCACGCCGGCGCAGAGTTCCAGCCGCTCGGATAAGCTCTGTCACTCACCCGCCGCGCAGCCACCGGTAACGGGGAAATGTCGCCGCCTTGTGGACACGCCGTTGTAAATGAATGGGCTTTCGCACTTAGTGCAATTTTCGCCAACTCTCTGACTTAGAGCTATGGAAGTATGGAGCTATGGAGCCACCAGCCACCCAGGCTGGAGCTCTGGAGCTCTGGAGGTATGGAGCTCTGGTGCTATGGAAGTATGGAGCTCTGGTGCTATGGAAGTATGGAGCTATGGAGGTATGGAAGTATGGAGCTATGGAAGTATGGAGCTATGGAGCTCTGGAAGTATGGAGGTATGGAGCTATGGAGCCCTGGAGCCCTGGAGCTATGGAGCTCTGGTGCTATGGAGGTATGAAGCTCTGGAGGTATGGAGCTCTGGAGGTATGGAGCTATGGAGCTATGGAGCCCTGGAGCTATGGAGCTATGGAGCCCTGGAGCTATGGAGCTATGGAGCCCTGGAGCTATGGAGCTATGGAGCTCTGGTGCTATGGAGCTCTGGTGCTATGGAGCTATGGAGCTCTGGTGCTATGGAGCTATGGAGCTCTGGTGCTATGGAGCTATGGAGCTCTGGAAGTATGGAGCTATGGAGCTCTGGAGGTATGGAGCTATGGAGCCCTGGAGCTATGGAGCCCTGGAGCTATGGAAGTATGGAGCTCTGGTGCTATGGAGCTATGGAGCTCTGGTGCTATGGAGCTATGGAGCTCTGGAGCTATGGAGCTCTGGAGGTATGGAGCTATGGAGCTATGGAGCTCTGGAGGTATGGAGCTATGGAGCTATGGAAGTATGGAGCTCTGGTGCTATGGAGCTATGGAGCTCTGGTGCTATGGAGCTATGGAGCTCTGGTGCTATGGAGCTATGGAGCTATGGAGCTCTGGAAGTATGGAGCTCTGGTGCTATGGAGCTATGGAGCTCTGGTGCTATGGAGCTATGGAGCTCTGGTGCTATGGAGCTATGGAGCTCTGGTGCTATGGAGCTCTGGTGCTATGGAGCTCTGGTGCTATGGAGCTATGGAGCTCTGGTGCTATGGAGCTATGGAGCTCTGGAGGTATGGAGCTCTGGAGGTATGGAGCTCTGGAGGTATGGAGCTTTGGAGCCCTGGAGCTCTGGAGCTCTGGAGGTATGGAGCTATGGTGCTATGGAGCTCTGAAGCCATGGAGCTCTGGTGCTATGGAGCTCTGGAGCTCTGGAGGTATGGAGCTCTGGAGGTATGGAGCTATGGAGCCCTGGAGCTCTGGAGGTATGGAGCTATGGTGCTATGGAGCTCTGAAGCCATGGAGCTCTGGTGCTATGGAGCTCTGGAGCTCTGGAGGTATGGAGCTCTGGAGGTATGGAGCTATGGAGCCCTGGACCTCTGGAGGTATGGAGCTATGGTGCTATGGAGCTCTGAAGCCATGGAGCTCTGGTGCTATGGAGCTCTGGAGCTCTGGAGGTATGGAGCTCTGGAGGTATGGAGCTCTGGAGGTATGGAGCTATGGAGCCCTGGAGCTCTGGAGGTATGGAGCTATGGTGCTATGGAGCTCTGAAGCCATGGAGCTCTGGTGCTATGGAGCTCTGGAGGTATGGAGCTCTGGAGGTATGGAGCTCTGGAGGTATGGAGCTATGGAGCCCTGGAGCTCTGGAGGTATGGAGCTATGGTGCTATGGAGCTCTGAAGCCATGGAGCTCTGGTGCTATGGAGCTCTGGAGGTATGGAGCTCTGGAGGTATGGAGCTCTGGAGGTATGGAGCTATGGAGCCCTGGAGCTCTGGAGGTATGGAGCTATGGTGCTATGGAGCTCTGAAGCCATGGAGCTCTGGTGCTATGGAGCTATGGAGCTCTGGTGCTATGGAGCTATGGAGGTATGGAGCCACCAGCCAGCACCCTCCGTGGCTGGATCAATGGAAGTGTTTTAGGTACCAGGCAGCCAAAGGGCCGAGGCCTCACGCTCGACCACGCCGGCGCAGAGTTCCAGCCGCTCGGATAAGCTCTGTCACTCACCCGCCGCGCAGCCACCGGTAACGGGGAAATGTCGCCGCCTTGTGGACACGCCGTTGTAAATGAATGGGCTTTCGCACTTAGTGCAATTTTCGCCAACTCTCTGACTGGAGCTATGGAAGTATGGAGCTATGGAGCCACCAGCCACCCAGGCTGGAGCTATGGAGCTCTGGAGGTATGGAGCTCTGGTGCTATGGAAGTATGGAGCTATGGAGCTATGGAAGTATGGAGCTATGGAGCTATGGAGCTCTGGAAGTATGGAGCTATGGAGCTCTGGAGGTATGGAGCTATGGAGCCCTGGAGCCCTGGAGCTATGGAGCCCTGGAGCTATGGAGCTATGGAGCCCTGGAGCTATGGAGCTATGGAGCCCTGGAGCTATGGAGCTATGGAGCTCTGGTGCTATGGAGCTATGGAGCTCTGGTGCTATGGAGCTATGGAGCTCTGGTGCTATGGAGCTATGGAGCTCTGGTGCTATGGAGCTATGGAGCTCTGGAAGTATGGAGCTATGGAGCTCTGGAGGTATGGAGCTATGGAGCTCTGGAAGTATGGAGCTATGGAGCCCTGGAGCTATGGAGCCCTGGAGCTATGGAAGTATGGAGCTCTGTTGCTATGGAGCTATGGAGCTCTGGTGCTATGGAGCTATGGAGCTCTGGAGCTATGGAGCTCTGGAGGTATGGAGCTATGGAGCTCTGGAGGTATGGAGCTATGGAGCTATGGAAGTATGGAGCTCTGGTGCTATGGAGCTATGGAGCTCTGGTGCTATGGAGCTATGGAGCTCTGGTGCTATGGAGCTATGGAGCTATGGAGCTCTGGAAGTATGGAGCTCTGGTGCTATGGAGCTATGGAACTCTGGTGCTATGGAGCTATGGAGCTCTGGTGCTATGGAGCTATGGAGCTCTGGTGCTATGGAGCTATGGTGCTATGGAGCTCTGGTGCTATGGAGCTATGGAGCTCTGGTGCTATGGAGCTATGGAGCTCTGGAGGTATGGAGCTCTGGAGGTATGGAGCTCTGGAGGTATGGAGCTTTGGAGCCCTGGAGCTCTGGAGGTATGGAGCTATGGTGCTATGGAGCTCTGAAGCCATGGAGCTCTGGTGCTATGGAGCTATGGAGCTCTGGTGCTATGGAGGTATGGAGCCACCAGCCAGCACCCTCCGTGGCTGGATCAATGGAAGTGTTTTAGGTACCAGGCAGCCAAAGGGCCGAGGCCTCACGCTCGACCACGCCGGCGCAGAGTTCCAGCCGCTCGGATAAGCTCTGTCACTCACCCGCCGCGCAGCCACCGGTAACGGGGAAATGTCGCCGCCTTGTGGACACGCCGTTGTAAATGAATGGGCTTTCGCACTTAGTGCAATTTTCGCCAACTCTCTGACTTAGAGCTATGGAAGTATGGAGCTATGGAGCCACCAGCCACCCAGGCTGGAGCTCTGGAGCTCTGGAGGTATGGAGCTCTGGTGCTATGGAAGTATGGAGCTCTGGTGCTATGGAAGTATGGAGCTATGGAGGTATGGAAGTATGGAGCTATGGAAGTATGGAGCTATGGAGCTCTGGAAGTATGGAGCTATGGAGCTCTGGAGGTATGGAGCCCTGGAGCTATGGAGCCCTGGAGCTATGGAAGTATGGAGCTCTGGTGCTATGGAGCTATGGAGCTCTGGTGCTATGGAGCTATGGAGCTATGGAGCTCTGGAGCTATGGAGCTCTGGAGGTATGGAGCTATGGAGCTATGGAGCTCTGGAGGTATGGAGCTATGGAGCTATGGAAGTATGGAGCTCTGGTGCTATGGAGCTATGGAGCTCTGGTGCTATGGAGCTATGGAGCTCTGGTGCTATGGAGCTATGGAGCTATGGAGCTCTGGAAGTATGGAGCTCTGGTGCTATGGAGCTATGGAGCTCTGGTGCTATGGAGCTATGGAGCTCTGGTGCTATGGAGCTCTGGTGCTATGGAACTCTGGTGCTATGGAGCTATGGAGCTCTGGTGCTATGGAGCTATGGAGCTCTGGAGGTATGGAGCTCTGGAGGTATGGAGCTCTGGAGGTATGGAGCTATGGAGCCCTGGAGCTCTGGAGGTATGGAGCTATGGTGCTATGGAGCTCTGAAGCCATGGAGCTCTGGTGCTATGGAGCTCTGGAGCTCTGGAGGTATGGAGCTCTGGAGGTATGGAGCTATGGAGCCCTGGAGCTCTGGAGGTATGGAGCTATGGAGCTCTGAAGCCATGGAGCTCTGGTGCTATGGAGCTCTGGAGCTCTGGAGGTATGGAGCTCTGGAGGTATGGAGCTCTGGAGGTATGGAGCTATGGAGCCCTGGAGCTCTGGAGGTATGGAGCTATGGTGCTATGGAGCTCTGAAGCCATGGAGCTCTGGTGCTATGGAGCTCTGGAGGTATGGAGCTCTGGAGGTATGGAGCTCTGGAGGTATGGAGCTATGGAGCCCTGGAGCTCTGGAGGTATGGAGCTATGGTGCTATGGAGCTCTGAAGCCATGGAGCTCTGGTGCTATGGAGCTCTGGAGGTATGGAGCTCTGGAGGTATGGAGCTCTGGAGGTATGGAGCTATGGAGCCCTGGAGCTCTGGAGGTATGGAGCTATGGTGCTATGGAGCTCTGAAGCCATGGAGCTCTGGTGCTATGGAGCTATGGAGCTCTGGTGCTATGGAGCTATGGAGGTATGGAGCCACCAACCAGCACCCTCCGTGGCTGGATCAATGGAAGTGTTTTAGGTACCAGGCAGCCAAAGGGCCGAGGCCTCACGCTCGACCACGCCGGCGCAGAGTTCCAGCCGCTCGGATAAGCTCTGTCACTCACCCGCCGCGCAGCCACCGGTAACGGGGAAATGTCGCCGCCTTGTGGACACGCCGTTGTAAATGAATGGGCTTTCGCACTTAGTGCAATTTTCGCCAACTCTCTGACTTAGAGCTATGGAAGTATGGAGCTATGGAGCCACCAGCCACCCAGGCTGGAGCTCTGGAGCTCTGGAGGTATGGAGCTCTGGTGCTATGGAAGTATGGAGCTCTGGTGCTATGGAAGTATGGAGCTATGGAGGTATGGAAGTATGGAGCTATGGAAGTATGGAGCTATGGAGCTCTGGAAGTATGGAGCTATGGAGCTCTGGAGGTATGGAGCCCTGGAGCTATGGAGCCCTGGAGCTATGGAAGTATGGAGCTCTGGTGCTATGGAGCTATGGAGCTCTGGTGCTATGGAGCTATGGAGCTATGGAGCTATGGAGCTATGGAGCTCTGGAGGTATGGAGCTATGGAGCTATGGAGCTCTGGAGGTATGGAGCTATGGAGCTATGGAAGTATGGAGCTCTGGTGCTATGGAGCTATGGAGCTCTGGTGCTATGGAGCTATGGAGCTCTGGTGCTATGGAGCTATGGAGCTATGGAGCTCTGGAAGTATGGAGCTCTGGTGCTATGGAGCTATGGAGCTCTGGTGCTATGGAGCTATGGAGCTCTGGTGCTATGGAGCTCTGGTGCTATGGAGCTCTGGTGCTATGGAGCTATGGAGCTCTGGTGCTATGGAGCTCTGGAGGTATGGAGCTCTGGAGGTATGGAGCTCTGGAGGTATGGAGCTATGGAGCCCTGGAGCTCTGGAGGTATGGAGTTATGGTGCTATGGAGCTCTGAAGCCATGGAGCTCTGGTGCTATGGAGCTATGGAGCTCTGGTGCTATGGAGCTATGGAGCTATGGAGCTCTGGAAGTATGGAGCTCTGGTGCTATGGAGCTATGGAGCTCTGGTGCTATGGAGCTATGGAGCTCTGGTGCTATGGAGCTATGGAGCTCTGGTGCTATGGAGCTCTGGTGCTATGGAGCTCTGGTGCTATGGAGCTATGGAGCTCTGGTGCTATGGAGCTATGGAGCTCTGGAGGTATGGAGCTCTGGAGGTATGGAGCTCTGGAGGTATGGAGCTATGGAGCCCTGGAGCTCTGGAGGTATGGAGCTATGGAGCTCTGAAGCCATGGAGCTCTGGTGCTATGGAGCTCTGGAGCTCTGGAGGTATGGAGCTCTGGAGGTATGGAGCTCTGGAGGTATGGAGCTATGGAGCCCTGGAGCTCTGGAGGTATGGAGCTATGGAGCCCTGGAGCTCTGGAGGTATGGAGCTATGGTGCTATGGAGCTCTGAAGCCATGGAGCTCTGGTGCTATGGAGCTCTGGAGGTATGGAGCTCTGGAGGTATGGAGCTCTGGAGGTATGGAGCTATGGAGCCCTGGAGCTCTGGAGGTATGGAGCTATGGTGCTATGGAGCTCTGAAGCCATGGAGCTCTGGTGCTATGGAGCTCTGGAGGTGTGGAGCTCTGGAGGTATGGAGCTCTGGAGGTATGGAGCTATGGAGCCCTGGAGCTCTGGAGGTATGGAGCTATGGTGCTATGGAGCTCTGAAGCCATGGAGCTCTGGTGCTATGGAGCTATGGAGCTCTGGTGCTATGGAGCTATGGAGGTATGGAGCCACCAGCCAGCACCCTCCGTGGCTGGATCAATGGAAGTGTTTTAGGTACCAGGCAGCCAAAGGGCCGAGGCCTCACGCTCGACCACGCCGGCGCAGAGTTCCAGCCGCTCGGATAAGCTCTGTCACTCACCCGCCGCGCAGCCACCGGTAACGGGGAAATGTCGCCGCCTGGCGGACACGCCGTTGTAAATGAATGGGCTTTCGCACTTAGTGCAATTTTCGCCAACTCTCTGACTTAGAGCTATGGAAGTATGGAGCTATGGAGCCACCAGCCACCCAGGCTGGAGCTCTGGAGCTCTGGAGGTATGGAGCTCTGGTGCTATGGAAGTATGGAGCTCTGGTGCTATGGAAGTATGGAGCTATGGAGGTATGGAAGTATGGAGCTATGGAAGTATGGAGCTATGGAGCTCTGGAAGTATGGAGCTATGGAGCTCTGGAGGTATGGAGCCCTGGAGCTATGGAGCCCTGGAGCTATGGAAGTATGGAGCTCTGGTGCTATGGAGCTATGGAGCTCTGGTGCTATGGAGCTATGGAGCTATGGAGCTCTGGAGCTATGGAGCTCTGGAGGTATGGAGCTATGGAGCTATGGAGCTCTGGAGGTATGGAGCTATGGAGCTATGGAAGTATGGAGCTCTGGTGCTATGGAGCTATGGAGCTCTGGTGCTATGGAGCTATGGAGCTCTGGTGCTATGGAGCTATGGAGCTATGGAGCTCTGGAAGTATGGAGCTCTGGTGCTATGGAGCTATGGAGATCTGGTGCTATGGAGCTATGGAGCTCTGGTGCTATGGAGCTCTGGTGCTATGGAGCTCTGGTGCTATGGAGCTATGGAGCTCTGGTGCTATGGAGCTCTGGAGGTATGGAGCTCTGGAGGTATGGAGCTCTGGAGGTATGGAGCTATGGAGCCCTGGAGCTCTGGAGGTATGGAGCTATGGTGCTATGGAGCTCTGAAGCCATGGAGCTCTGGTGCTATGGAGCTATGGAGCTCTGGTGCTATGGAGCTATGGAGTTATGGAGCTCTGGAAGTATGGAGCTCTGGTGCTATGGAGCTATGGAGCTCTGGTGCTATGGAGCTATGGAGCTCTGGTGCTATGGAGCTATGGAGCTCTGGTGCTATGGAGCTCTGGTGCTATGGAGCTCTGGTGCTATGGAGCTATGGAGCTCTGGTGCTATGGAGCTATGGAGCTCTGGAGGTATGGAGCTCTGGAGGTATGGAGCTCTGGAGGTATGGAGCTATGGAGCCCTGGAGCTCTGGAGGTATGGAGCTTTGGTGCTATGGAGCTCTGAAGCCATGGAGCTCTGGTGCTATGGAGCTCTGGAGCTCTGGAGGTATGGAACTCTGGAGGTATGGAGCTATGGTGCTATGGAGCTCTGAAGCCATGGAGCTCTGGTGCTATGGAGCTCTGGAGCTCTGGAGCTCTGGAGCTCTGGAGCTCTGGAGGTATGGAGCTCTGGAGGTATGGAGCTATGGAGCCCTGGAGCTCTGGAGGTATGGAGCTATGGTGCTATGGAGCTCTGAAGCCATGGAGCTCTGGTGCTATGGAGCTCTGGAGGTATGGAGCTCTGGAGGTATGGAGCTCTGGAGGTATGGAGCTATGGAGCCCTGGAGCTCTGGAGGTATGGAGCTATGGTGCTATGGAGCTCTGAAGCCATGGAGCTCTGGTGCTATGGAGCTCTGGAGGTATGGAGCTCTGGAGGTATGGAGCTCTGGAGGTATGGAGCTATGGAGCCCTGGAGCTCTGGAGGTATGGAGCTATGGTGCTATGGAGCTCTGAAGCCATGGAGCTCTGGTGCTATGGAGCTATGGAGCTCTGGTGCTATGGAGCTATGGAGGTATGGAGCCACCAGCCAGCACCCTCCGTGGCTGGATCAATGGAAGTGTTTTAGGTACCAGGCAGCCAAAGGGCCGAGGCCTCACGCTCGACCACGCCGGCGCAGAGTTCCAGCCGCTCGGATAAGCTCTGTCACTCACCCGCCGCGCAGCCACCGGTAACGGGGAAATGTCGCCGCCTGGCGGACACGCCGTTGTAAATGAATGGGCTTTCGCACTTAGTGCAATTTTCGCCAACTCTCTGACTTAGAGCTATGGAAGTATGGAGCTATGGAGCCACCAGCCACCCAGGCTGGAGCTATGGAGCTCTGGAGGTATGGAGCTCAGGTGCTATGGAAGTATGGAGCTATGGAGCTATGGAAGTATGGAGCTATGGAGCTATGGAGCTCTGGAAGTATGGAGCTATGGAGCTCTGGAGGTATGGAGCTATGGAGCCCTGGAGCCCTGGAGCTATGGAGCTCTGGTGCTATGGAGGTATGGAGCTCTGGAGGTATGGAGCTCTGGAGGTATGGAGCTATGGAGCCCTGGAGCCCTGGAGCTATGGAGTTATGGAGCCCTGGAGCTATGGAGCTATGGAGCCCTGGAGCTATGGAGCTATGGAGCTCTGGTGCTATGGAGCTATGGAGCTCTGGTGCTATGGAGCTATGGAGCTCTGGTGCTATGGAGCTATGGAGCTCTGGTGCTATGGAGCTATGGAGCTCTGGAAGTATGGAGCTATGGAGCTCTGGAGGTATGGAGCTATGGAGCCCTGGAGCTATGGAGCCCTGGAGCTATGGAAGTATGGCGCTCTGGTGCTATGGAGCTATGGAGCTCTGGTGCTATGGAGCTATGGAGCTCTGGAGCTATGGAGCTCTGGAGGTATGGAGCTATGGAGCTATGGAGCTCTGGAGGTATGGAGCTATGGAGCTATGGAAGTATGGAGCTCTGGTGCTATGGAGCTATGGAGCTCTGGTGCTATGGAGCTATGGAGCTCTGGTGCTATGGAGCTATGGAGCTATGGAGCTCTGGAAGTATGGAGCTCTGGTGCTATGGAGCTATGGAGCTCTGGTGCTATGGAGCTATGGAGCTCTGGTGCTATGGAGCTATGGAGCTCTGGTGCTATGGAGCTCTGGTGCTATGGAGCTCTGGTGCTATGGAGCTATGGAGCTCTGGTGCTATGGAGCTATGGAGCTCTGGAGGTATGGAGCTCTGGAGGTATGGAGCTCTGGAGGTATGGAGCTTTGGAGCCCTGGAGCTCTGGAGGTATGGAGCTATGGTGCTATGGAGCTCTGAAGCCATGGAGCTCTGGTGCTATGGAGCTCTGGAGCTCTGGAGGTATGGAGCTCTGGAGGTATGGAGCTATGGAGCCCTGGAGCTCTGGAGGTATGGAGCTATGGTGCTATGGAGCTCTGAAGCCATGGAGCTCTGGTGCTATGGAGCTCTGGAGCTCTGGAGGTATGGAGCTCTGGAGGTATGGAGCTATGGAGCCCTGGAGCTCTGGAGGTATGGAGCTATGGTGCTATGGAGCTCTGAAGCCATGGAGCTCTGGTGCTATGGAGCTCTGGAGCTCTGGAGGTATGGAGCTCTGGAGGTATGGAGCTCTGGAGGTATGGAGCTATGGAGCCCTGGAGCTCTGGAGGTATGGAGCTATGGTGCTATGGAGCTCTGAAGCCATGGAGCTCTGGTGCTATGGAGCTCTGGAGGTATGGAGCTCTGGAGGTATGGAGCTCTGGAGGTATGGAGCTATGGAGCCCTGGAGCTCTGGAGGTATGGAGCTATGGTGCTATGGAGCTCTGAAGCCATGGAGCTCTGGTGCTATGGAGCTCTGGAGGTATGGAGCTCTGGAGGTATGGAGCTCTGGAGGTATGGAGCTATGGAGCCCTGGAGCTCTGGAGGTATGGAGCTATGGTGCTATGGAGCTCTGAAGCCATGGAGCTCTGGTGCTATGGAGCTATGGAGCTCTGGTGCTATGGAGCTATGGAGGTATGGAGCCACCAGCCAGCACCCTCCGTGGCTGGATCAATGGAAGTGTTTTAGGTACCAGGCAGCCAAAGGGCCGAGGCCTCACGCTCGACCACGCCGGCGCAGAGTTCCAGCCGCTCGGATAAGCTCTGTCACTCACCCGCCGCGCAGCCACCGGTAACGGGGAAATGTCGCCGCCTTGTGGACACGCCGTTGTAAATGAATGGGCTTTCGCACTTAGTGCAATTTTCGCCAACTCTCTGACTTAGAGCTATGGAAGTATGGAGCTATGGAGCCACCAGCCACCCAGGCTGGAGCTCTGGAGCTCTGGAGGTATGGAGCTCTGGTGCTATGGAAGTATGGAGCTCTGGTGCTATGGAAGTATGGAGCTATGGAGGTATGGAAGTATGGAGCTATGGAAGTATGGAGCTATGGAGCTCTGGAAGTATGGAGCTATGGAGCTCTGGAGGTATGGAGCCCTGGAGCTATGGAGCCCTGGAGCTATGGAAGTATGGAGCTCTGGTGCTATGGAGCTATGGAGCTCTGGTGCTATGGAGCTATGGAGCTATGGAGCTATGGAGCTCTGGAGCTATGGAGCTCTGGAGGTATGGAGCTATGGAGCTATGGAGCTCTGGAGGTATGGAGCTATGGAGCTATGGAAGTATGGAGCTCTGGTGCTATGGAGCTATGGAGCTCTGGTGCTATGGAGCTATGGAGCTCTGGTGCTATGGAGCTATGGAGCTATGGAGCTCTGGAAGTATGGAGCTCTGGTGATATGGAGCTATGGAGCTCTGGTGCTATGGAGCTATGGAGCTCTGGTGCTATGGAGCTCTGGTGCTATGGAGCTCTGGTGCTATGGAGCTATGGAGCTCTGGTGCTATGGAGCTCTGGAGGTATGGAGCTCTGGAGGTATGGAGCTCTGGAGGTATGGAGCTATGGAGCCCTGGAGCTCTGGAGGTATGGAGCTATGGTGCTATGGAGCTCTGAAGCCATGGAGCTCTGGTGCTATGGAGCTATGGAGCTCTGGTGCTATGGAGCTATGGAGCTATGGAGCTCTGGAAGTATGGAGCTCTGGTGCTATGGAGCTATGGAGCTCTGGTGCTATGGAGCTATGGAGCTCTGGTGCTATGGAGCTATGGAGCTCTGGTGCTATGGAGCTCTGGTGCTATGGAGCTCTGGTGCTATGGAGCTATGGACCTCTGGTGCTATGGAGCTATGGAGCTCTGGAGGTATGGAGCTCTGGAGGTATGGAGCTCTGGAGGTATGGAGCTATGGAGCCCTGGAGCTCTGGAGGTATGGAGCTATGGTGCTATGGAGCTCTGAAGCCATGGAGCTCTGGTGCTATGGAGCTCTGGAGCTCTGGAGGTATGGAGCTCTGGAGGTATGGAGCTATGGAGCCCTGGAGCTCTGGAGGTATGGAGCTATGGTGCTATGGAGCTCTGAAGCCATGGAGCTCTGGTGCTATGGAGCTCTGGAGCTCTGGAGGTATGGAGCTCTGGAGGTATGGAGCTCTGGAGGTATGGAGCTATGGAGCCCTGGAGCTCTGGAGGTATGGAGCTATGGTGCTATGGAGCTCTGAAGCCATGGAGCTCTGGTGCTATGGAGCTCTGGAGGTATGGAGCTCTGGAGGTATGGAGCTCTGGAGGTATGGAGCTATGGCCCTGGAGCTCTGGAGGTATGGAGCTATGGTGCTATGGAGCTCTGAAGCCATGGAGCTCTGGTGCTATGGAGCTATGGAGCTCTGGTGCTATGGAGCTATGGAGGTATGGAGCCACCAGCCAGCACCCTCCGTGGCTGGATCAATGGAAGTGTTTTAGGTACCAGGCAGCCAAAGGGCCGAGGCCTCACGCTCGACCACGCCGGCGCAGAGTTCCAGCCGCTCGGATAAGCTCTGTCACTCACCCGCCGCGCAGCCACCGGTAACGGGGAAATGTCGCCGCCTTGTGGACACGCCGTTGTAAATGAATGGGCTTTCGCACTTAGTGCAATTTTCGCCAACTCTCTGACTGGAGCTATGGAAGTATGGAGCTATGGAGCCACCAGCCACCCAGGCTGGAGCTATGGAGCTCTGGAGGTATGGAGCTCTGGTGCTATGGAAGTATGGAGCTATGGAGCTATGGAAGTATGGAGCTATGGAGCTATGGAGCTCTGGAAGTATGGAGCTATGGAGCTCTGGAGGTATGGAGCTATGGAGCCCTGGAGCCCTGGAGCTATGGAGCCCTGGAGCTATGGAGCCCTGGAGCTATGGAGCTATGGAGCCCTGGAGCTATGGAGCTATGGAGCTCTGGTGCTATGGAGCTATGGAGCTCTGGTGCTATGGAGCTATGGAGCTCTGGTGCTATGGAGCTATGGAGCTCTGGTGCTATGGAGCTATGGAGCTCTGGAAGTATGGAGCTATGGAGCTCTGGAGGTATGGAGCTATGGAGCTCTGGAGGTATGGAGCTATGGAGCCCTGGAGCTATGGAGCCCTGGAGCTATGGAAGTATGGAGCTCTGGTGCTATGGAGCTATGGAGCTCTGGTGCTATGGAGCTATGGAGCTCTGGAGCTATGGAGCTCTGGAGGTATGGAGCTCTGGAGGTATGGAGCTATGGAGCTATGGAAGTATGGAGCTCTGGTGCTATGGAGCTATGGAGCTCTGGTGCTATGGAGCTATGGAGCTCTGGTGCTATGGAGCTATGGAGCTATGGAGCTCTGGAAGTATGGAGCTCTGGTGCTATGGAGCTATGGAGCTCTGGTGCTATGGAGCTATGGAGCTCTGGTGCTATGGAGCTATGGAGCTCTGGTGCTATGGAGCTATGGTGCTATGGAGCTCTGGTGCTATGGAGCTATGGAGCTCTGGTGCTATGGAGCTATGGAGCTCTGGAGGTATGGAGCTCTGGAGGTATGGAGCTCTGGAGGTATGGAGCTTTGGAGCCCTGGAGCTCTGGAGGTATGGAGCTATGGTGCTATGGAGCTCTGAAGCCATGGAGCTCTGGTGCTATGGAGCTATGGAGCTCTGGTGCTATGGAGCTATGGAGGTATGGAGCCACCAGCCAGCACCCTCCGTGGCTGGATCAATGGAAGTGTTTTAGGTACCAGGCAGCCAAAGGGCCGAGGCCTCACGCTCGACCACGCCGGCGCAGAGTTCCAGCCGCTCGGATAAGCTCTGTCACTCACCCGCCGCGCAGCCACCGGTAACGGGGAAATGTCGCCGCCTTGTGGACACGCCGTTGTAAATGAATGGGCTTTCGCACTTAGTGCAATTTTCGCCAACTCTCTGACTTAGAGCTATGGAAGTATGGAGCTATGGAGCCACCAGCCACCCAGGCTGGAGCTCTGGAGCTCTGGAGGTATGGAGCTCTGGTGCTATGGAAGTATGGAGCTCTGGTGCTATGGAAGTATGGAGCTATGGAGGTATGGAAGTATGGAGCTATGGAAGTATGGAGCTATGGAGCTCTGGAAGTATGGAGCTATGGAGCTCTGGAGGTATGGAGCCCTGGAGCTATGGAGCCCTGGAGCTATGGAAGTATGGAGCTCTGGTGCTATGGAGCTATGGAGCTCTGATGCTATGGAGCTATGGAGCTATGGAGCTCTGGAGCTATGGAGCTCTGGAGGTATGGAGCTATGGAGCTATGGAGCTCTGGAGGTATGGAGCTATGGAGCTATGGAAGTATGGAGCTCTGGTGCTATGGAGCTATGGAGCTCTGGTGCTATGGAGCTATGGAGCTCTGGTGCTATGGAGCTATGGAGCTATGGAGCTCTGGAAGTATGGAGCTCTGGTGCTATGGAGCTATGGAGCTCTGGTGCTATGGAGCTATGGAGCTCTGGTGCTATGGAGCTCTGGTGCTATGGAGCTCTGGTGCTATGGAGCTATGGAGCTCTGGTGCTATGGAGCTCTGGAGGTATGGAGCTCTGGAGGTATGGAGCTCTGGAGGTATGGAGCTATGGAGCCCTGGAGCTCTGGAGGTATGGAGCTATGGTGCTATGGAGCTCTGAAGCCATGGAGCTCTGGTGCTATGGAGCTATGGAGCTCTGGTGCTATGGAGCTATGGAGCTATGGAGCTCTGGAGCTCTGGAAGTATGGAGCTCTGGTGCTATGGAGCTATGGAGCTCTGGTGCTATGGAGCTATGGAGCTCTGGTGCTATGGAGCTATGGAGCTCTGGTGCTATGGAGCTCTGGTGCTATGGAGCTCTGGTGCTATGGAGCTATGGAGCTCTGGTGCTATGGAGCTATGGAGCTCTGGAGGTATGGAGCTCTGGAGGTATGGAGCTCTGGAGGTATGGAGCTATGGAGCCCTGGAGCTCTGGAGGTATGGAGCTATGGTGCTATGGAGCTCTGAAGCCATGGAGCTCTGGTGCTATGGAGCTCTGGAGCTCTGGAGGTATGGAGCTCTGGAGGTATGGAGCTATGGAGCCCTGGAGCTCTGGAGGTATGGAGCTATGGTGCTATGGAGCTCTGAAGCCATGGAGCTCTGGTGCTATGGAGCTCTGGAGCTCTGGAGGTATGGAGCTCTGGAGGTATGGAGCTATGGAGCCCTGGAGCTCTGGAGGTATGGAGCTATGGTGCTATGGAGCTCTGAAGCCATGGAGCTCTGGTGCTATGGAGCTCTGGAGGTATGGAGCTCTGGAGGTATGGAGCTCTGGAGGTATGGAGCTATGGAGCCCTGGAGCTCTGGAGGTATGGAGCTATGGTGCTATGGAGCTCTGAAGCCATGGAGCTCTGGTGCTATGGAGCTCTGGAGGTATGGAGCTCTGGAGGTATGGAGCTATGGAGCCCTGGAGCTCTGGAGGTATGGAGCTATGGTGCTATGGAGCTCTGAAGCCATGGAGCTCTGGTGCTATGGAGCTATGGAGCTCTGGTGGTATGGAGCTATGGAGGTATGGAGCCACCAGCCAGCACCCTCCGTGGCTGGATCAATGGAAGTGTTTTAGGTACCAGGCAGCCAAAGGGCCGAGGCCTCACGCTCGACCACGCCGGCGCAGAGTTCCAGCCGCTCGGATAAGCTCTGTCACTCACCCGCCGCGCAGCCACCGGTAACGGGGAAATGTCGCCGCCTGGCGGACACGCCGTTGTAAATGAATGGGCTTTCGCACTTAGTGCAATTTTCGCCAACTCTCTGACTTAGAGCTATGGAAGTATGGAGCTATGGAGCCACCAGCCACCCAGGCTGGAGCTATGGAGCTCTGGAGGTATGGAGCTCAGGTGCTATGGAAGTATGGAGCTATGGAGCTATGGAAGTATGGAGCTATGGAGCTATGGAGCTCTGGAAGTATGGAGCTATGGAGCTCTGGAGGTATGGAGCTATGGAGCCCTGGAGCCCTGGAGCTATGGAGCTCTGGTGCTATGGAGGTATGGAGCTCTGGAGGTATGGAGCTCTGGAGGTATGGAGCTATGGAGCTATGGAGCCCTGGAGCTATGGAGCTATGGAGCCCTGGAGCTATGGAGCTATGGAGCCCTGGAGCTATGGAGCTATGGAGCTCTGGTGCTATGGAGCTATGGAGCTCTGGTGCTATGGAGCTATGGAGCTCTGGTGCTATGGAGCTATGGAGCTCTGGTGCTATGGAGCTATGGAGCTCTGGAAGTATGGAGCTATGGAGCTCTGGAGGTATGGAGCTATGGAGCCCTGGAGCTATGGAAGTATGGAGCTCTGGTGCTATGGAGCTATGGAGCTCTGGTGCTATGGAGCTATGGAGCTCTGGAGCTATGGAGCTCTGGAGGTATGGAGCTATGGAGCTATGGAGCTCTGGAGGTATGGAGCTATGGAGCTATGGAAGTATGGAGCTCTGGTGCTATGGAGCTATGGAGCTCTGGTGCTATGGAGCTATGGAGCTCTGGTGCTATGGAGTTATGGAGCTATGGAGCTCTGGAAGTATGGAGCTCTGGTGCTATGGAGCTATGGAGCTCTGGTGCTATGGAGCTATGGAGCTCTGGTGCTATGGAGCTATGGAGCTCTGGTGCTATGGAGCTCTGGTGCTATGGAGCTCTGGTGCTATGGAGCTATGGAGCTCTGGTGCTATGGAGCTATGGAGCTCTGGAGGTATGGAGCTCTGGAGGTATGGAGCTCTGGAGGTATGGAGCTTTGGAGCCCTGGAGCTCTGGAGGTATGGAGCTATGGTGCTATGGAGCTCTGAAGCCATGGAGCTCTGGTGCTATGGAGCTCTGGAGCTCTGGAGGTATGGAGCTCTGGAGGTATGGAGCTATGGAGCCCTGGAGCTCTGGAGGTATGGAGCTATGGTGCTATGGAGCTCTGAAGCCATGGAGCTCTGGTGCTATGGAGCTCTGGAGCTCTGGAGGTATGGAGCTCTGGAGGTATGGAGCTATGGAGCCCTGGAGCTCTGGAGGTATGGAGCTATGGTGCTATGGAGCTCTGAAGCCATGGAGCTCTGGTGCTATGGAGCTCTGGAGCTCTGGAGGTATGGAGCTCTGGAGGTATGGAGCTCTGGAGGTATGGAGCTATGGAGCCCTGGAGCTCTGGAGGTATGGAGCTATGGTGCTATGGAGCTCTGAAGCCATGGAGCTCTGGTGCTATGGAGCTCTGGAGGTATGGAGCTCTGGAGGTATGGAGCTCTGGAGGTATGGAGCTATGGAGCCCTGGAGCTCTGGAGGTATGGAGCTATGGTGCTATGGAGCTCTGAAGCCATGGAGCTCTGGTGCTATGGAGCTATGGAGCTCTGGTGCTATGGAGCTATGGAGGTATGGAGCCACCAGCCAGCACCCTCCGTGGCTGGATCAATGGAAGTGTTTTAGGTACCAGGCAGCCAAAGGGCCGAGGCCTCACGCTCGACCACGCCGGCGCAGAGTTCCAGCCGCTCGGATAAGCTCTGTCACTCACCCGCCGCGCAGCCACCGGTAACGGGGAAATGTCGCCGCCTTGTGGACACGCCGTTGTAAATGAATGGGCTTTCGCACTTAGTGCAATTTTCGCCAACTCTCTGACTTAGAGCTATGGAAGTATGGAGCTATGGAGCCACCAGCCACCCAGGCTGGAGCTCTGGAGCTCTGGAGGTATGGAGCTCTGGTGCTATGGAAGTATGGAGCTCTGGTGCTATGGAAGTATGGAGCTATGGAGGTATGGAAGTATGGAGCTATGGAAGTATGGAGCTATGGAGCTCTGGAAGTATGGAGCTATGGAGCTCTGGAGGTATGGAGCCCTGGAGCTATGGAGCCCTGGAGCTATGGAAGTATGGAGCTCTGGTGCTATGGAGCTATGGAGCTCTGGTGCTATGGAGCTATGGAGCTATGGAGCTCTGGAGCTATGGAGCTCTGGAGGTATGGAGCTATGGAGCTATGGAGCTCTGGAGGTATGGAGCTATGGAGCTATGGAAGTATGGAGCTCTGGTGCTATGGAGCTATGGAGCTCTGGTGCTATGGAGCTATGGAGCTCTGGTGCTATGGAGCTATGGAGCTATGGAGCTCTGGAAGTATGGAGCTCTGGTGCTATGGAGCTATGGAGCTCTGGTGCTATGGAGCTATGGAGCTCTGGTGCTATGGAGCTCTGGTGCTATGGAGCTCTGGTGCTATGGAGCTATGGAGCTCTGGTGCTATGGAGCTATGGAGCTCTGGAGGTATGGAGCTCTGGAGGTATGGAGCTCTGGAGGTATGGAGCTATGGAGCCCTGGAGCTCTGGAGGTATGGAGCTATGGTGCTATGGAGCTCTGAAGCCATGGAGCTCTGGTGCTATGGAGCTCTGGAGCTCTGGAGGTATGGAGCTCTGGAGGTATGGAGCTATGGAGCCCTGGAGCTCTGGAGGTATGGAGCTATGGAGCTCTGAAGCCATGGAGCTCTGGTGCTATGGAGCTCTGGAGCTCTGGAGGTATGGAGCTCTGGAGGTATGGAGCTATGGAGCCCTGGAGCTCTGGAGGTATGGAGCTATGGTGCTATGGAGCTCTGAAGCCATGGAGCTCTGGTGCTATGGAGCTCTGGAGGTATGGAGCTCTGGAGGTATGGAGCTCTGGAGGTATGGAGCTATGGAGCCCTGGAGCTCTGGAGGTATGGAGCTATGGTGCTATGGAGCTCTGAAGCCATGGAGCTCTGGTGCTATGGAGCTCTGGAGGTATGGAGCTCTGGAGGTATGGAGCTCTGGAGGTATGGAGCTATGGAGCCCTGGAGCTCTGGAGGTATGGAGCTATGGTGCTATGGAGCTCTGAAGCCATGGAGCTCTGGTGCTATGGAGCTATGGAGCTCTGGTGCTATGGAGCTATGGAGGTATGGAGCCACCAGCCAGCACCCTCCGTGGCTGGATCAATGGAAGTGTTTTAGGTACCAGGCAGCCAAAGGGCCGAGGCCTCACGCTCGACCACGCCGGCGCAGAGTTCCAGCCGCTCGGATAAGCTCTGTCACTCACCCGCCGCGCAGCCACCGGTAACGGGGAAATGTCGCCGCCTGGCGGACACGCCGTTGTAAATGAATGGGCTTTCGCACTTAGTGCAATTTTCGCCAACTCTCTGACTTAGAGCTATGGAAGTATGGAGCTATGGAGCCACCAGCCACCCAGGCTGGAGCTATGGAGCTCTGGAGGTATGGAGCTCAGGTGCTATGGAAGTATGGAGCTATGGAGCTATGGAAGTATGGAGCTATGGAGCTCTGGAAGTATGGAGCTATGGAGCTCTGGAGGTATGGAGCTATGGAGCCCTGGAGCCCTGGAGCTATGGAGCTCTGGTGCTATGGAGGTATGGAGCTCTGGAGGTATGGAGCTCTGGAGGTATGGAGCTATGGAGCTATGGAGCCCTGGAGCTATGGAGCTATGGAGCCCTGGAGCTATGGAGCTATGGAGCCCTGGAGCTATGGAGCTATGGAGCTCTGGTGCTATGGAGCTATGGAGCTCTGGTGCTATGGAGCTATGGAGCTCTGGTGCTATGGAGCTATGGAGCTCTGGTGCTATGGAGCTATGGAGCTCTGGAAGTATGGAGCTATGGAGCTCTGGAGGTATGGAGCTATGGAGCCCTGGAGCTATGGAGCCCTGGAGCTATGGAAGTATGGAGCTCTGGTGCTATGGAGCTATGGAGCTCTGGTGCTATGGAGCTATGGAGCTCTGGAGCTATGGAGCTCTGGAGGTATGGAGCTATGGAGCTATGGAGCTCTGGAGGTATGGAGCTATGGAGCTATGGAAGTATGGAGCTCTGGTGCTATGGAGCTATGGAGCTCTGGTGCTATGGAGCTATGGAGCTCTGGTGCTATGGAGCTATGGAGCTATGGAGCTCTGGAAGTATGGAGCTCTGGTGCTATGGAGCTATGGAGCTCTGGTGCTATGGAGCTATGGAGCTCTGGTGCTATGGAGCTATGGAGCTCTGGTGCTATGGAGCTCTGGTGCTATGGAGCTCTGGTGCTATGGAGCTATGGAGCTCTGGTGCTATGGAGCTATGGAGCTCTGGAGGTATGGAGCTCTGGAGGTATGGAGCTCTGGAGGTATGGAGCTTTGGAGCCCTGGAGCTCTGGAGGTATGGAGCTATGGTGCTATGGAGCTCTGAAGCCATGGAGCTCTGGTGCTATGGAGCTCTGGAGCTCTGGAGGTATGGAGCTCTGGAGGTATGGAGCTATGGAGCCCTGGAGCTCTGGAGGTATGGAGCTATGGTGCTATGGAGCTCTGAAGCCATGGAGCTCTGGTGCTATGGAGCTCTGGAGCTCTGGAGGTATGGAGCTCTGGAGGTATGGAGCTATGGAGCCCTGGAGCTCTGGAGGTATGGAGCTATGGTGCTATGGAGCTCTGAAGCCATGGAGCTCTGGTGCTATGGAGCTCTGGAGCTCTGGAGGTATGGAGCTCTGGAGGTATGGAGCTCTGGAGGTATGGAGCTATGGAGCCCTGGAGCTCTGGAGGTATGGAGCTATGGTGCTATGGAGCTCTGAAGCCATGGAGCTCTGGTGCTATGGAGCTCTGGAGGTATGGAGCTCTGGAGGTATGGAGCTCTGGAGGTATGGAGCTATGGAGCCCTGGAGCTCTGGAGGTATGGAGCTATGGTGCTATGGAGATCTGAAGCCATGGAGCTCTGGTGCTATGGAGCTATGGAGCTCTGGTGCTATGGAGCTATGGAGGTATGGAGCCACCAGCCAGCACCCTCCGTGGCTGGATCAATGGAAGTGTTTTAGGTACCAGGCAGCCAAAGGGCCGAGGCCTCACGCTCGACCACGCCGGCGCAGAGTTCCAGCCGCTCGGATAAGCTCTGTCACTCACCCGCCGCGCAGCCACCGGTAACGGGGAAATGTCGCCGCCTTGTGGACACGCCGTTGTAAATGAATGGGCTTTCGCACTTAGTGCAATTTTCGCCAACTCTCTGACTTAGAGCTATGGAAGTATGGAGCTATGGAGCCACCAGCCACCCAGGCTGGAGCTCTGGAGCTCTGGAGGTATGGAGCTCTGGTGCTATGGAAGTATGGAGCTCTGGTGCTATGGAAGTATGGAGCTATGGAGGTATGGAAGTATGGAGCTATGGAAGTATGGAGCTATGGAGCTCTGGAAGTATGGAGCTATGGAGCTCTGGAGGTATGGAGCCCTGGAGCTATGGAGCCCTGGAGCTATGGAAGTATGGAGCTCTGGTGCTATGGAGCTATGGAGCTCTGGTGCTATGGAGCTATGGAGCTATGGAGCTCTGGAGCTATGGAGCTCTGGAGGTATGGAGCTATGGAGCTATGGAGCTCTGGAGGTATGGAGCTATGGAGCTATGGAAGTATGGAGCTCTGGTGCTATGGAGCTATGGAGCTCTGGTGCTATGGAGCTATGGAGCTCTGGTGCTATGGAGCTATGGAGCTCTGGAAGTATGGAGCTCTGGTGCTATGGAGCTATGGTGCTATGGAACTCTGGTGCTATGGAGCTATGGAGCTCTGGTGCTATGGAGCTATGGAGCTCTGGAGGTATGGAGCTCTGGAGGTATGGAGCTCTGGAGGTATGGAGCTATGGAGCCCTGGAGCTCTGGAGGTATGGAGCTATGGTGCTATGGAGCTCTGAAGCCATGGAGCTCTGGTGCTATGGAGCTCTGGAGCTCTGGAGGTATGGAGCTCTGGAGGTATGGAGCTATGGAGCCCTGGAGCTCTGGAGGTATGGAGCTATGGTGCTATGGAGCTCTGAAGCCATGGAGCTCTGGTGCTATGGAGCTCTGGAGCTCTGGAGGTATGGAGCTCTGGAGGTATGGAGCTATGGAGCCCTGGAGCTCTGGAGGTATGGAGCTATGGTGCTATGGAGCTCTGAAGCCATGGAGCTCTGGTGCTATGGAGCTCTGGAGGTATGGAGCTCTGGAGGTATGGAGCTCTGGAGGTATGGAGCTATGGAGCCCTGGAGCTCTGGAGGTATGGAGCTATGGTGCTATGGAGCTCTGAAGCCATGGAGCTCTGGTGCTATGGAGCTCTGGAGGTATGGAGCTCTGGAGGTATGGAGCTCTGGAGGTATGGAGCTATGGAGCCCTGGAGCTCTGGAGGTATGGAGCTATGGTGCTATGGAGCTCTGAAGCCATGGAGCTCTGGTGCTATGGAGCTATGGAGCTCTGGTGCTATGGAGCTATGGAGGTATGGAGCCACCAGCCAGCACCCTCCGTGGCTGGATCAATGGAAGTGTTTTAGGTACCAGGCAGCCAAAGGGCCGAGGCCTCACGCTCGACCACGCCGGCGCAGAGTTCCAGCCGCTCGGATAAGCTCTGTCACTCACCCGCCGCGCAGCCACCGGTAACGGGGAAATGTCGCCGCCTTGTGGACACGCCGTTGTAAATGAATGGGCTTTCGCACTTAGTGCAATTTTCGCCAACTCTCTGACTGGAGCTATGGAAGTATGGAGCTATGGAGCCACCAGCCACCCAGGCTGGAGCTATGGAGCTCTGGAGGTATGGAGCTCTGGTGCTATGGAAGTATGGAGCTATGGAGCTATGGAAGTATGGAGCTATGGAGCTATGGAGCTCTGGAAGTATGGAGCTATGGAGCTCTGGAGGTATGGAGCTATGGAGCCCTGGAGCCCTGGAGCTATGGAGCCCTGGAGCTATGGAGCTATGGAGCCCTGGAGCTATGGAGCTATGGAGCCCTGGAGCTATGGAGCTATGGAGCTCTGGTGCTATGGAGCTATGGAGCTCTGGTGCTATGGAGCTATGGAGCTCTGGTGCTATGGAGCTATGGAGCTCTGGTGCTATGGAGCTATGGAGCTCTGGAAGTATGGAGCTATGGAGCTCTGGAGGTATGGAGCTATGGAGCTCTGGAAGTATGGAGCTATGGAGCCCTGGAGCTATGGAGCCCTGGAGCTATGGAAGTATGGAGCTCTGGTGCTATGGAGCTATGGAGCTCTGGTGCTATGGAGCTATGGAGCTCTGGAGCTATGGAGCTCTGGAGGTATGGAGCTATGGAGCTCTGGAGGTATGGAGCTATGGAGCTATGGAAGTATGGAGCTCTGGTGCTATGGAGCTATGGAGCTCTGGTGCTATGGAGCTATGGAGCTCTGGTGCTATGGAGCTATGGAGCTATGGAGCTCTGGAAGTATGGAGCTCTGGTGCTATGGAGCTATGGAGCTCTGGTGCTATGGAGCTATGGAGCTCTGGTGCTATGGAGCTATGGAGCTCTGGTGCTATGGAGCTATGGTGCTATGGAGCTCTGGTGCTATGGAGCTATGGAGCTCTGGTGCTATGGAGCTATGGAGCTCTGGAGGTATGGAGCTCTGGAGGTATGGAGCTCTGGAGGTATGAAGCTTTGGAGCCCTGGAGCTCTGGAGGTATGGAGCTATGGTGCTATGGAGCTCTGAAGCCATGGAGCTCTGGTGCTATGGAGCTATGGAGCTCTGGTGCTATGGAACTATGGAGGTATGGAGCTATGGAGCCCTGGAGCTCTGGAGGTATGGAGCTATGGTGCTATGGAGCTCTGAAGCCATGGAGCTCTGGTGCTATGGAGCTCTGGAGCTCTGGAGGTATGGAGCTCTGGAGGTATGGAGCTATGGAGCTATGGAGCCCTGGAGCTCTGGAGGTATGGAGCTATGGTGCTATGGAGCTCTGAAGCCATGGAGCTCTGGTGCTATGGAGCTCTGGAGCTCTGGAGGTATGGAGCTCTGGAGGTATGGAGCTCTGGAGGTATGGAGCTATGGAGCCCTGGAGCTCTGGAGGTATGGAGCTATGGTGCTATGGAGCTCTGAAGCCATGGAGCTCTGGTGCTATGGAGCTCTGGAGGTATGGAGCTCTGGAGGTATGGAGCTCTGGAGGTATGGAGCTATGGAGCCCTGGAGCTCTGGAGGTATGGAGCTATGGTGCTATGGAGCTCTGAAGCCATGGAGCTCTGGTGCTATGGAGCTATGGAGCTCTGGTGCTATGGAGCTATGGAGGTATGGAGCCACCAGCCAGCACCCTCCGTGGCTGGATCAATGGAAGTGTTTTAGGTACCAGGCAGCCAAAGGGCCGAGGCCTCACGCTCGACCACGCCGGCGCAGAGTTCCAGCCGCTCGGATAAGCTCTGTCACTCACCCGCCGCGCAGCCACCGGTAACGGGGAAATGTCGCCGCCTTGTGGACACGCCGTTGTAAATGAATGGGCTTTCGCACTTAGTGCAATTTTCGCCAACACTCTGACTTAGAGCTATGGAAGTATGGAGCTATGGAGCCACCAGCCACCCAGGCTGGAGCTCTGGAGCTCTGGAGGTATGGAGCTCTGGTGCTATGGAAGTATGGAGCTCTGGTGCTATGGAAGTATGGAGCTATGGAGGTATGGAAGTATGGAGCTATGGAAGTATGGAGCTATGGAGCTCTGGAAGTATGGAGCTATGGAGCTCTGGAGGTATGGAGCCCTGGAGCTATGGAGCCCTGGAGCTATGGAAGTATGGAACTCTGGTGCTATGGAGCTATGGAGCTCTGGTGCTATGGAGCTATGGAGCTATGGAGCTCTGGAGCTCTGGAGGTATGGAGCTATGGAGCTATGGAGCTCTGGAGGTATGGAGCTATGGAGCTATGGAAGTATGGAGCTCTGGTGCTATGGAGCTATGGAGCTCTGGTGCTATGGAGCTATGGAGCTCTGGTGCTATGGAGCTATGGAGCTATGGAGCTCTGGAAGTATGGAGCTCTGGTGCTATGGAGCTATGGAGCTCTGGTGCTATGGAGCTATGGAGCTCTGGTGCTATGGAGCTCTGGTGCTATGGAGCTCTGGTGCTATGGAGCTATGGAGCTCTGGTGCTATGGAGCTCTGGAGGTATGGAGCTCTGGAGGTATGGAGCTCTGGAGGTATGGAGCTATGGAGCCCTGGAGCTCTGGAGGTATGGAGCTATGGTGCTATGGAGCTCTGAAGCCATGGAGCTCTGGTGCTATGGAGCTATGGAGCTCTGGTGCTATGGAGCTATGGAGCTATGGAGCTATGGAGCTCTGGAAGTATGGAGCTCTGGTGCTATGGAGCTATGGAGCTCTGGTGCTATGGAGCTATGGAGCTCTGGTGCTATGGAGCTATGGAGCTCTGGTGCTATGGAGCTCTGGTGCTATGGAGCTCTGGTGCTATGGAGCTATGGAGCTCTGGTGCTATGGAGCTATGGAGCTCTGGAGGTATGGAGCTCTGGAGGTATGGAGCTCTGGAGGTATGGAGCTATGGAGCCCTGGAGCTCTGGAGGTATGGAGCTATGGTGCTATGGAGCTCTGAAGCCATGGAGCTCTGGTGCTATGGAGCTCTGGAGCTCTGGAGGTATGGAGCTCTGGAGGTATGGAGCTATGGAGCCCTGGAGCTCTGGAGGTATGGAGCTATGGTGCTATGGAGCTCTGAAGCCATGGAGCTCTGGTGCTATGGAGCTCTGGAGCTCTGGAGGTATGGAGCTCTGGAGGTATGGAGCTCTGGAGGTATGGAGCTATGGAGCCCTGGAGCTCTGGAGGTATGGAGCTATGGTGCTATGGAGCTCTGAAGCCATGGAGCTCTGGTGCTATGGAGCTCTGGAGGTATGGAGCTCTGGAGGTATGGAGCTCTGGAGGTATGGAGCTATGGAGCCCTGGAGCTCTGGAGGTATGGAGCTATGGTGCTATGGAGCTCTGAAGCCATGGAGCTCTGGTGCTATGGAGCTCTGGAGGTATTGAGCTCTGGAGGTATGGAGCTCTGGAGGTATGGAGCTATGGAGCCCTGGAGCTCTGGAGGTATGGAGCTATGGTGCTATGGAGCTCTGAAGCCATGGAGCTCTGGTGCTATGGAGCTATGGAGCTCTGGTGCTATGGAGCTATGGAGGTATGGAGCCACCAGCCAGCACCCTCCGTGGCTGGATCAATGGAAGTGTTTTAGGTACCAGGCAGCCAAAGGGCCGAGGCCTCACGCTCGACCACGCCGGCGCAGAGTTCCAGCCGCTCGGATAAGCTCTGTCACTCACCCGCCGCGCAGCCACCGGTAACGGGGAAATGTCGCCGCCTTGTGGACACGCCGTTGTAAATGAATGGGCTTTCGCACTTAGTGCAATTTTCGCCAACTCTCTGACTGGAGCTATGGAAGTATGGAGCTATGGAGCCACCAGCCACCCAGGCTGGAGCTATGGAGCTCTGGAGGTATGGAGCTCTGGTGCTATGGAAGTATGGAGCTATGGAGCTATGGAAGTATGGAGCTATGGAGCTATGGAGCTCTGGAAGTATGGAGCTATGGAGCTCTGGAGGTATGGAGCTATGGAGCCCTGGAGCCCTGGAGCTATGGAGCCCTGGAGCTATGGAGCTATGGAGCCCTGGAGCTATGGAGCTATGGAGCCCTGGAGCTATGGAGCTATGGAGCTCTGGTGCTATGGAGCTATGGAGCTCTGGTGCTATGGAGCTATGGAGCTCTGGTGCTATGGAGCTATGGAGCTCTGGTGCTATGGAGCTATGGAGCTCTGGAAGTATGGAGCTATGGAGCTCTGGAGGTATGGAGCTATGGAGCTCTGGAGGTATGGAGCTATGGAGCCCTGGAGCTATGGAGCCCTGGAGCCCTGGAGCTATGGAAGTATGGAGCTCTGGTGCTATGGAGCTATGGAGCTCTGGTGCTATGGAGCTATGGAGCTCTGGAGCTATGGAGCTCTGGAGGTATGGAGCTATGGAGCTCTGGAGCTCTGGAGGTATGGAGCTATGGAGCTATGGAAGTATGGAGCTCTGGTGCTATGGAGCTATGGAGCTCTGGTGCTATGGAGCTATGGAGCTCTGGTGCTATGGAGCTATGGAGCTATGGAGCTCTGGAAGTATGGAGCTCTGGTGCTATGGAGCTATGGAGCTCTGGTGCTATGGAGCTATGGAGCTCTGGTGCTATGGAGCTATGGAGCTCTGGTGCTATGGAGCTATGGTGCTATGGAGCTCTGGTGCTATGGAGCTATGGAGCTCTGGTGCTATGGAGCTATGGAGCTCTGGAGCTCTGGTGCTATGGAGCTATGGAGCTCTGGTGCTATGGAGCTAGGAGCTCTGGAGGTATGGAGCTCTGGAGGTATGGAGCTCTGGAGGTATGGAGCTATGGAGCCCTGGAGCTCTGGAGGTATGGAGCTATGGTGCTATGGAGCTCTGAAGCCATGGAGCTCTGGTGCTATGGAGCTCTGGAGCTCTGGAGGTATGGAGCTCTGGAGGTATGGAGCTATGGAGCCCTGGAGCTCTGGAGGTATGGAGCTATGGTGCTATGGAGCTCTGAAGCCATGGAGCTCTGGTGCTATGGAGCTCTGGAGCTCTGGAGGTATGGAGCTCTGGAGGTATGGAGCTCTGGAGGTATGGAGCTATGGAGCCCTGGAGCTCTGGAGGTATGGAGCTATGGTGCTATGGAGCTCTGAAGCCATGGAGCTCTGGTGCTATGGAGCTCTGGAGGTATGGAGCTCTGGAGGTATGGAGCTCTGGAGGTATGGAGCTATGGAGCCCTGGAGCTCTGGAGGTATGGAGCTATGGTGCTATGGAGCTCTGAAGCCATGGAGCTCTGGTGCTATGGAGCTCTGGAGGTATGGAGCTCTGGAGGTATGGAGCTCTGGAGGTATGGTGCTATGGAGCCCTGGAGCTCTGGAGGTATGGAGCTATGGTGCTATGGAGCTCTGAAGCCATGGAGCTCTGGTGCTATGGAGCTATGGAGCTCTGGTGCTATGGAGCTATGGAGGTATGGAGCCACCAGCCAGCACCCTCCGTGGCTGGATCAATGGAAGTGTTTTAGGTACCAGGCAGCCAAAGGGCCGAGGCCTCACGCTCGACCACGCCGGCGCAGAGTTCCAGCCGCTCGGATAAGCTCTGTCACTCACCCGCCGCGCAGCCACCGGTAACGGGGAAATGTCGCCGCCTGGCGGACACGCCGTTGTAAATGAATGGGCTTTCGCACTTAGTGCAATTTTCGCCAACTCTCTGACTTAGAGCTATGGAAGTATGGAGCTATGGAGCCACCAGCCACCCAGGCTGGAGCTATGGAGCTCTGGAGGTATGGAGCTCAGGTGCTATGGAAGTATGGAGCTATGGAGCTATGGAAGTATGGAGCTATGGAGCTATGGAGCTCTGGAGCTCTGGAAGTATGGAGCTATGGAGCTCTGGAGGTATGGAGCTATGGAGCCCTGGAGCCCTGGAGCTATGGAGCTCTGGTGCTATGGAGGTATGGAGCTCTGGAGGTATGGAGCTCTGGAGGTATGGAGCTATGGAGCTATGGAGCCCTGGAGCTATGGAGCTATGGAGCCCTGGAGCTATGGAGCTATGGAGCCCAGGAGCTATGGAGCTATGGAGCTCTGGTGCTATGGAGCTATGGAGCTCTGGTGCTATGGAGCTATGGAGCTCTGGTGCTATGGAGCTATGGAGCTCTGGTGCTATGGAGCTATGGAGCTCTGGAAGTATGGAGCTATGGAGCTCTGGAGGTATGGAGCTATGGAGCCCTGGAGCTATGGAGCCCTGGAGCTATGGAAGTATGGCGCTCTGGTGCTATGGAGCTATGGAGCTCTGGTGCTATGGAGCTATGGAGCTCTGGAGCTATGGAGCTCTGGAGGTATGGAGCTATGGAGCTATGGAGCTCTGGAGGTATGGAGCTATGGAGCTATGGAAGTATGGAGCTCTGGTGCTATGGAGCTATGGAGCTCTGGTGCTATGGAGCTATGGAGCTCTGGTGCTATGGAGCTATGGAGCTATGGAGCTCTGGAAGTATGGAGCTCTGGTGCTATGGAGCTATGGAGCTCTGGTGCTATGGAGCTATGGAGCTCTGGTGCTATGGAGCTATGGAGCTCTGGTGCTATGGAGCTCTGGTGCTATGGAGCTCTGGTGCTATGGAGCTATGGAGCTCTGGTGCTATGGAGCTATGGAGCTCTGGAGGTATGGAGCTCTGGAGGTATGGAGCTCTGGAGGTATGGAGCTTTGGAGCCCTGGAGCTCTGGAGGTATGGAGCTATGGTGCTATGGAGCTCTGAAGCCATGGAGCTCTGGTGCTATGGAGCTCTGGAGCTCTGGAGGTATGGAGCTCTGGAGGTATGGAGCTATGGAGCCCTGGAGCTCTGGAGGTATGGAGCTATGGTGCTATGGAGCTCTGAAGCCATGGAGCTCTGGTGCTATGGAGCTCTGGAGCTCTGGAGGTATGGAGCTCTGGAGGTATGGAGCTATGGAGCCCTGGAGCTCTGGAGGTATGGAGCTATGGTGCTATGGAGCTCTGAAGCCATGGAGCTCTGGTGCTATGGAGCTCTGGAGCTCTGGAGGTATGGAGCTCTGGAGGTATGGAGCTCTGGAGGTATGGAGCTATGGAGCCCTGGAGCTCTGGAGGTATGGAGCTATGGTGCTATGGAGCTCTGAAGCCATGGAGCTCTGGTGCTATGGAGCTCTGGAGGTATGGAGCTCTGGAGGTATGGAGCTCTGGAGGTATGGAGCTATGGAGCCCTGGAGCTCTGGAGGTATGGAGCTATGGTGCTATGGAGCTCTGAAGCCATGGAGCTCTGGTGCTATGGAGCTCTGGAGGTATGGAGCTCTGGAGGTATGGTGCTCTGGAGGTATGGAGCTATGGAGCCCTGGAGCTCTGGAGGTATGGAGCTATGGTGCTATGGAGCTCTGAAGCCATGGAGCTCTGGTGCTATGGAGCTATGGAGCTCTGGTGCTATGGAGCTATGGAGGTATGGAGCCACCAGCCAGCACCCTCCGTGGCTGGATCAATGGAAGTGTTTTAGGTACCAGGCAGCCAAAGGGCCGAGGCCTCACGCTCGACCACGCCGGCGCAGAGTTCCAGCCGCTCGGATAAGCTCTGTCACTCACCCGCCGCGCAGCCACCGGTAACGGGGAAATGTCGCCGCCTTGTGGACACGCCGTTGTAAATGAATGGGCTTTCGCACTTAGTGCAATTTTCGCCAACTCTCTGACTTAGAGCTATGGAAGTATGGAGCTATGGAGCCACCAGCCACCCAGGCTGGAGCTCTGGAGCTCTGGAGGTATGGAGCTCTGGTGCTATGGAAGTATGGAGCTCTGGTGCTATGGAAGTATGGAGCTATGGAGGTATGGAAGTATGGAGCTATGGAAGTATGGAGCTATGGAGCTCTGGAAGTATGGAGCTATGGAGCTCTGGAGGTATGGAGCCCTGGAGCTATGGAGCCCTGGAGCTATGGAAGTATGGAGCTCTGGTGCTATGGAGCTATGGAGTTCTGGTGCTATGGAGCTATGGAGCTATGGAGCTCTGGAGCTATGGAGCTCTGGAGGTATGGAGCTATGGAGCTATGGAGCTCTGGAGGTATGGAGCTATGGAGCTATGGAAGTATGGAGCTCTGGTGCTATGGAGCTATGGAGCTCTGGTGCTATGGAACTATGGAGCTCTGGTGCTATGGAGCTATGGAGCTATGGAGCTCTGGAAGTATGGAGCTCTGGTGCTATGGAGCTATGGAGCTCTGGTGCTATGGAGCTATGGAGCTCTGGAGGTATGGAGCTCTGGAGGTATGGAGCTCTGGAGGTATGGAGCTTTGGAGCCCTGGAGCTCTGGAGGTATGGAGCTATGGTGCTATGGAGCTCTGAAGCCATGGAGCTCTGGTGCTATGGAGCTCTGGAGCTCTGGAGGTATGGAGCTCTGGAGGTATGGAGCTATGGAGCCCTGGAGCTCTGGAGGTATGGAGCTATGGTGCTATGGAGCTCTGAAGCCATGGAGCTCTGGTGCTATGGAGCTCTGGAGCTCTGGAGGTATGGAGCTCTGGAGGTATGGAGCTATGGAGCCCTGGAGCTCTGGAGGTATGGAGCTATGGTGCTATGGAGCTCTGAAGCCATGGAGCTCTGGTGCTATGGAGCTCTGGAGCTCTGGAGGTATGGAGCTCTGGAGGTATGGAGCTCTGGAGGTATGGAGCTATGGAGCCCTGGAGCTCTGGAGGTATGGAGCTATGGTGCTATGGAGCTCTGAAGCCATGGAGCTCTGGTGCTATGGAGCTCTGGAGGTATGGAGCTCTGGAGGTATGGAGCTCTGGAGGTATGGAGCTATGGAGCCCTGGAGCTCTGGAGGTATGGAGCTATGGTGCTATGGAGATCTGAAGCCATGGAGCTCTGGTGCTATGGAGCTATGGAGCTCTGGTGCTATGGAGCTATGGAGGTATGGAGCCACCAGCCAGCACCCTCCGTGGCTGGATCAATGGAAGTGTTTTAGGTACCAGGCAGCCAAAGGGCCGAGGCCTCACGCTCGACCACGCCGGCGCAGAGTTCCAGCCGCTCGGATAAGCTCTGTCACTCACCCGCCGCGCAGCCACCGGTAACGGGGAAATGTCGCCGCCTTGTGGACACGCCGTTGTAAATGAATGGGCTTTCGCACTTAGTGCAATTTTCGCCAACTCTCTGACTTAGAGCTATGGAAGTATGGAGCTATGGAGCCACCAGCCACCCAGGCTGGAGCTCTGGAGCTCTGGAGGTATGGAGCTCTGGTGCTATGGAAGTATGGAGCTCTGGTGCTATGGAAGTATGGAGCTATGGAGGTATGGAAGTATGGAGCTATGGAAGTATGGAGCTATGGAGCTCTGGAAGTATGGAGCTATGGAGCTCTGGAGGTATGGAGCCCTGGAGCTATGGAGCCCTGGAGCTATGGAAGTATGGAGCTCTGGTGCTATGGAGCTATGGAGCTCTGGTGCTATGGAGCTATGGAGCTATGGAGCTCTGGAGCTATGGAGCTCTGGAGGTATGGAGCTATGGAGCTATGGAGCTCTGGAGGTATGGAGCTATGGAGCTATGGAAGTATGGAGCTCTGGTGCTATGGAGCTATGGAGCTCTGGTGCTATGGAGCTATGGAGCTCTGGTGCTATGGAGCTATGGAGCTCTGGAAGTATGGAGCTCTGGTGCTATGGAGCTATGGTGCTATGGAACTCTGGTGCTATGGAGCTATGGAGCTCTGGTGCTATGGAGCTATGGAGCTCTGGAGGTATGGAGCTCTGGAGGTATGGAGCTCTGGAGGTATGGAGCTATGGAGCCCTGGAGCTCTGGAGGTATGGAGCTATGGTGCTATGGTGCTATGGAGCTCTGAAGCCATGGAGCTCTGGTGCTATGGAGCTCTGGAGCTCTGGAGGTATGGAGCTCTGGAGGTATGGAGCTATGGAGCCCTGGAGCTCTGGAGGTATGGAGCTATGGTGCTATGGAGCTCTGAAGCCATGGAGCTCTGGTGCTATGGAGCTCTGGAGCTCTGGAGGTATGGAGCTCTGGAGGTATGGAGCTATGGAGCCCTGGAGCTCTGGAGGTATGGAGCTATGGTGCTATGGAGCTCTGAAGCCATGGAGCTCTGGTGCTATGGAGCTCTGGAGGTATGGAGCTCTGGAGGTATGGAGCTCTGGAGGTATGGAGCTATGGAGCCCTGGAGCTCTGGAGGTATGGAGCTATGGTGCTATGGAGCTCTGAAGCCATGGAGCTCTGGTGCTATGGAGCTCTGGAGGTATGGAGCTCTGGAGGTATGGAGCTCTGGAGGTATGGAGCTATGGAGCCCTGGAGCTCTGGAGGTATGGAGCTATGGTGCTATGGAGCTCTGAAGCCATGGAGCTCTGGTGCTATGGAGCTATGGAGCTCTGGTGCTATGGAGCTATGGAGGTATGGAGCCACCAGCCAGCACCCTCCGTGGCTGGATCAATGGAAGTGTTTTAGGTACCAGGCAGCCAAAGGGCCGAGGCCTCACGCTCGACCACGCCGGCGCAGAGTTCCAGCCGCTCGGATAAGCTCTGTCACTCACCCGCCGCGCAGCCACCGGTAACGGGGAAATGTCGCCGCCTTGTGGACACGCCGTTGTAAATGAATGGGCTTTCGCACTTAGTGCAATTTTCGCCAACTCTCTGACTGGAGCTATGGAAGTATGGAGCTATGGAGCCACCAGCCACCCAGGCTGGAGCTATGGAGCTCTGGAGGTATGGAGCTCTGGTGCTATGGAAGTATGGAGCTATGGAGCTATGGAAGTATGGAGCTATGGAGCTATGGAGCTCTGGAAGTATGGAGCTATGGAGCTCTGGAGGTATGGAGCTATGGAGCCCTGGAGCCCTGGAGCTATGGAGCCCTGGAGCTATGGAGCTATGGAGCCCTGGAGCTATGGAGCTATGGAGCCCTGGAGCTATGGAGCTATGGAGCTCTGGTGCTATGGAGCTATGGAGCTCTGGTGCTATGGAGCTATGGAGCTCTGGTGCTATGGAGCTATGGAGCTCTGGTGCTATGGAGCTATGGAGCTCTGGAAGTATGGAGCTATGGAGCTCTGGAGGTATGGAGCTATGGAGCTCTGGAAGTATGGAGCTATGGAGCCCTGGAGCTATGGAGCCCTGGAGCTATGGAAGTATGGAGCTCTGGTGCTATGGAGCTATGGAGCTCTGGTGCTATGGAGCTATGGAGCTCTGGAGCTATGGAGCTCTGGAGGTATGGAGCTATGGAGCTCTGGAGGTATGGAGCTATGGAGCTATGGAAGTATGGAGCTCTGGTGCTATGGAGCTATGGAGCTCTGGTGCTATGGAGCTATGGAGCTCTGGTGCTATGGAGCTATGGAGCTATGGAGCTCTGGAAGTATGGAGCTCTGGTGCTATGGAGCTATGGAGCTCTGGTGCTATGGAGCTATGGAGCTCTGGTGCTATGGAGCTATGGAGCTCTGGTGCTATGGAGCTATGGTGCTATGGAGCTCTGGTGCTATGGAGCTATGGAGCTCTGGTGCTATGGAGCTATGGAGCTCTGGAGGTATGGAGCTCTGGAGGTATGGAGCTCTGGAGGTATGGAGCTTTGGAGCCCTGGAGCTCTGGAGGTATGGAGCTATGGTGCTATGGAGCTCTGAAGCCATGGAGCTCTGGTGCTATGGAGCTATGGAGCTCTGGTGCTATGGAACTATGGAGGTATGGAGCTATGGAGCCCTGGAGCTCTGGAGGTATGGAGCTATGGTGCTATGGAGCTCTGAAGCCATGGAGCTCTGGTGCTATGGAGCTCTGGAGCTCTGGAGGTATGGAGCTCTGGAGGTATGGAGCTATGGAGCTATGGAGCCCTGGAGCTCTGGAGGTATGGAGCTATGGTGCTATGGAGCTCTGAAGCCATGGAGCTCTGGTGCTATGGAGCTCTGGAGCTCTGGAGGTATGGAGCTCTGGAGGTATGGAGCTCTGGAGGTATGGAGCTATGGAGCCCTGGAGCTCTGGAGGTATGGAGCTATGGTGCTATGGAGCTCTGAAGCCATGGAGCTCTGGTGCTATGGAGCTCTGGAGGTATGGAGCTCTGGAGGTATGGAGCTCTGGAGGTATGGAGCTATGGAGCCCTGGAGCTCTGGAGGTATGGAGCTA
Source organism: Syngnathus leptorhynchus (assembly GCF_054491065.1). Taxonomy (NCBI): domain Eukaryota; kingdom Metazoa; phylum Chordata; class Actinopteri; order Syngnathiformes; family Syngnathidae; genus Syngnathus; species Syngnathus leptorhynchus. Next base: position 58,712 of record NW_028232060.1, read on the forward strand.
TGGTGCTATGGAGCTCTGAAGCCATGGAGCTCTGGTGCTATGGAGCTATGGAGCTCTGGTGCTATGGAGCTATGGAGGTATGGAGCCACCAGCCAGCACCCTCCGTGGCTGGATCAATGGAAGTGTTTTAGGTACCAGGCAGCCAAAGGGCCGAGGCCTCACGCTCGACCACGCCGGCGCAGAGTTCCAGCCGCTCGGATAAGCTCTGTCACTCACCCGCCGCGCAGCCACCGGTAACGGGGAAATGTCGCCGCCTTGTGGACACGCCGTTGTAAATGAATGGGCTTTCGCACTTAGTGCAATTTTCGCCAACTCTCTGACTTAGAGCTATGGAAGTATGGAGCTATGGAGCCACCAGCCACCCAGGCTGGAGCTCTGGAGCTCTGGAGGTATGGAGCTCTGGTGCTATGGAAGTATGGAGCTCTGGTGCTATGGAAGTATGGAGCTATGGAGGTATGGAAGTATGGAGCTATGGAAGTATGGAGCTATGGAGCTCTGGAAGTATGGAGCTATGGAGCTCTGGAGGTATGGAGCCCTGGAGCTATGGAGCCCTGGAGCTATGGAAGTATGGAGCTCTGGTGCTATGGAGCTATGGAGCTCTGGTGCTATGGAGCTATGGAGCTATGGAGCTCTGGAGCTCTGGAGGTATGGAGCTATGGAGCTATGGAGCTCTGGAGGTATGGAGCTATGGAGCTATGGAAGTATGGAGCTCTGGTGCTATGGAGCTATGGAGCTCTGGTGCTATGGAGCTATGGAGCTCTGGTGCTATGGAGCTATGGAGCTATGGAGCTCTGGAAGTATGGAGCTCTGGTGCTATGGAGCTATGGAGCTCTGGTGCTATGGAGCTATGGAGCTCTGGTGCTATGGAGCTCTGGTGCTATGGAGCTCTGGTGCTATGGAGCTATGGAGCTCTGGTGCTATGGAGCTCTGGAGGTATGGAGCTCTGGAGGTATGGAGCTCTGGAGGTATGGAGCTATGGAGCCCTGGAGCTCTGGAGGTATGGAGCTATGGTGCTATGGAGCTCTGAAGCCATGGAGCTCTGGTGCTATGGAGCTATGGAGCTCTGGTGCTATGGAGCTATGGAGCTATGGAGCTCTGGAAGTATGGAGCTCTGGTGCTATGGAGCTATGGAGCTCTGGTGCTATGGAGCTATGGAGCTCTGGTGCTATGGAGCTATGGAGCTCTGGTGCTATGGAGCTCTGGTGCTATGGAGCTCTGGTGCTATGGAGCTATGGAGCTCTGGTGCTATGGAGCTATGGAGCTCTGGAGGTATGGAGCTCTGGAGGTATGGAGCTCTGGAGGTATGGAGCTATGGAGCCCTGGAGCTCTGGAGGTATGGAGCTATGGTGCTATGGAGCTCTGAAGCCATGGAGCTCTGGTGCTATGGAGCTCTGGAGCTCTGGAGGTATGGAGCTCTGGAGGTATGGAGCTATGGAGCCCTGGAGCTCTGGAGGTATGGAGCTATGGTGCTATGGAGCTCTGAAGCCATGGAGCTCTGGTGCTATGGAGCTCTGGAGCTCTGGAGGTATGGAGCTCTGGAGGTATGGAGCTCTGGAGGTATGGAGCTATGGAGCCCTGGAGCTCTGGAGGTATGGAGCTATGGTGCTATGGAGCTCTGAAGCCATGGAGCTCTGGTGCTATGGAGCTCTGGAGGTATGGAGCTCTGGAGGTATGGAGCTCTGGAGGTATGGAGCTATGGAGCCCTGGAGCTCTGGAGGTATGGAGCTATGGTGCTATGGAGCTCTGAAGCCATGGAGCTCTGGTGCTATGGAGCTCTGGAGGTATTGAGCTCTGGAGGTATGGAGCTCTGGAGGTATGGAGCTATGGAGCCCTGGAGCTCTGGAGGTATGGAGCTATGGTGCTATGGAGCTCTGAAGCCATGGAGCTCTGGTGCTATGGAGCTATGGAGCTCTGGTGCTATGGAGCTATGGAGGTATGGAGCCACCAGCCAGCACCCTCCGTGGCTGGATCAATGGAAGTGTTTTAGGTACCAGGCAGCCAAAGGGCCGAGGCCTCACGCTCGACCACGCCGGCGCAGAGTTCCAGCCGCTCGGATAAGCTCTGTCACTCACCCGCCGCGCAGCCACCGGTAACGGGGAAATGTCGCCGCCTTGTGGACACGCCGTTGTAAATGAATGGGCTTTCGCACTTAGTGCAATTTTCGCCAACTCTCTGACTGGAGCTATGGAAGTATGGAGCTATGGAGCCACCAGCCACCCAGGCTGGAGCTATGGAGCTCTGGAGGTATGGAGCTCTGGTGCTATGGAAGTATGGAGCTATGGAGCTATGGAAGTATGGAGCTATGGAGCTATGGAGCTCTGGAAGTATGGAGCTATGGAGCTCTGGAGGTATGGAGCTATGGAGCCCTGGAGCCCTGGAGCTATGGAGCCCTGGAGCTATGGAGCTATGGAGCCCTGGAGCTATGGAGCTATGGAGCCCTGGAGCTATGGAGCTATGGAGCTCTGGTGCTATGGAGCTATGGAGCTCTGGTGCTATGGAGCTATGGAGCTCTGGTGCTATGGAGCTATGGAGCTCTGGTGCTATGGAGCTATGGAGCTCTGGAAGTATGGAGCTATGGAGCTCTGGAGGTATGGAGCTATGGAGCTCTGGAGGTATGGAGCTATGGAGCCCTGGAGCTATGGAGCCCTGGAGCCCTGGAGCTATGGAAGTATGGAGCTCTGGTGCTATGGAGCTATGGAGCTCTGGTGCTATGGAGCTATGGAGCTCTGGAGCTATGGAGCTCTGGAGGTATGGAGCTATGGAGCTCTGGAGCTCTGGAGGTATGGAGCTATGGAGCTATGGAAGTATGGAGCTCTGGTGCTATGGAGCTATGGAGCTCTGGTGCTATGGAGCTATGGAGCTCTGGTGCTATGGAGCTATGGAGCTATGGAGCTCTGGAAGTATGGAGCTCTGGTGCTATGGAGCTATGGAGCTCTGGTGCTATGGAGCTATGGAGCTCTGGTGCTATGGAGCTATGGAGCTCTGGTGCTATGGAGCTATGGTGCTATGGAGCTCTGGTGCTATGGAGCTATGGAGCTCTGGTGCTATGGAGCTATGGAGCTCTGGAGGTATGGAGCTCTGGAGGTATGGAGCTCTGGAGGTATGGAGCTTTGGAGCCCTGGAGCTCTGGAGGTATGGAGCTATGGTGCTATGGAGCTCTGAAGCCATGGAGCTCTGGTGCTATGGAGCTATGGAGCTCTGGTGCTATGGAGCTATGGAGGTATGGAGCCACCAGCCAGCACCCTCCGTGGCTGGATCAATGGAAGTGTTTTAGGTACCAGGCAGCCAAAGGGCCGAGGCCTCACGCTCGACCACGCCGGCGCAGAGTTCCAGCCGCTCGGATAAGCTCTGTCACTCACCCGCCGCGCAGCCACCGGTAACGGGGAAATGTCGCCGCCTGGCGGACACGCCGTTGTAAATGAATGGGCTTTCGCACTTAGTGCAATTTTCGCCAACTCTCTGACTTAGAGCTATGGAAGTATGGAGCTATGGAGCCACCAGCCACCCAGGCTGGAGCTATGGAGCTCTGGAGGTATGGAGCTCAGGTGCTATGGAAGTATGGAGCTATGGAGCTATGGAAGTATGGAGCTATGGAGCTATGGAGCTCTGGAAGTATGGAGCTATGGAGCTCTGGAGGTATGGAGCTATGGAGCCCTGGAGCCCTGGAGCTATGGAGCTCTGGTGCTATGGAGGTATGGAGCTCTGGAGGTATGGAGCTCTGGAGGTATGGAGCTATGGAGCTATGGAGCCCTGGAGCTATGGAGCTATGGAGCCCTGGAGCTATGGAGCTATGGAGCCCTGGAGCTATGGAGCTATGGAGCTCTGGTGCTATGGAGCTATGGAGCTCTGGTGCTATGGAGCTATGGAGCTCTGGTGCTATGGAGCTATGGAGCTCTGGTGCTATGGAGCTATGGAGCTCTGGAAGTATGGAGCTATGGAGCTCTGGAGGTATGGAGCTATGGAGCCCTGGAGCTATGGAGCCCTGGAGCTATGGAAGTATGGAGCTCTGGTGCTATGGAGCTATGGAGCTCTGGTTCTATGGAGCTATGGAGCTCTGGAGCTATGGAGCTCTGGAGGTATGGAGCTATGGAGCCATGGAGCTCTGGAGGTATGGAGCTATGGAGCTATGGAAGTATGGAGCTCTGGTGCTATGGAGCTATGGAGCTCTGGTGCTATGGAGCTATGGAGCTCTGGTGCTATGGAGCTATGGAGCTATGGAGCTCTGGAAGTATGGAGCTCTGGTGCTATGGAGCTATGGAGCTCTGGTGCTATGGAGCTATGGAGCTCTGGTGCTATGGAGCTATGGAGCTCTGGTGCTATGGAGCTCTGGTGCTATGGAGCTATGGAGCTCTGGTGCTATGGAGCTATGGAGCTCTGGAGGTATGGAGCTCTGGAGGTATGGAGCTCTGGAGGTATGGAGCTTTGGAGCCCTGGAGCTCTGGAGGTATGGAGCTATGGTGCTATGGAGCTCTGAAGCCATGGAGCTCTGGTGCTATGGAGCTCTGGAGCTCTGGAGGTATGGAGCTCTGGAGGTATGGAGCTATGGAGCCCTGGAGCTCTGGAGGTATGGAGCTATGGTGCTATGGAGCTCTGAAGCCATGGAGCTCTGGTGCTATGGAGCTCTGGAGCTCTGGAGGTATGGAGCTCTGGAGGTATGGAGCTATGGAGCCCTGGAGCTCTGGAGGTATGGAGCTATGGTGCTATGGAGCTCTGAAGCCATGGAGCTCTGGTGCTATGGAGCTCTGGAGCTCTGGAGGTATGGAGCTCTGGAGGTATGGAGCTCTGGAGGTATGGAGCTATGGAGCCCTGGAGCTCTGGAGGTATGGAGCTATGGTGCTATGGAGCTCTGAAGCCATGGAGCTCTGGTGCTATGGAGCTCTGGAGGTATGGAGCTCTGGAGGTATGGAGCTCTGGAGGTATGGAGCTATGGAGCCCTGGAGCTCTGGAGGTATGGAGCTATGGTGCTATGGAGCTCTGAAGCCATGGAGCTCTGGTGCTATGGAGCTCTGGAGGTATGGAGCTCTGGAGGTATGGAGCTCTGGAGGTATGGAGCTATGGAGCCCTGGAGCTCTGGAGGTATGGAGCTATGGTGCTATGGAGCTCTGAAGCCATGGAGCTCTGGTGCTATGGAGCTCTGGAGGTATGGAGCTCTGGAGGTATGGAGCTCTGGAGGTATGGAGCTATGGAGCCCTGGAGCTCTGGAGGTATGGAGCTATGGTGCTATGGAGCTCTGAAGCCATGGAGCTCTGGTGCTATGGAGCTATGGAGCTCTGGTGCTATGGAGCTATGGAGGTATGGAGCCACCAGCCAGCACCCTCCGTGGCTGGATCAATGGAAGTGTTTTAGGTACCAGGCAGCCAAAGGGCCGAGGCCTCACGCTCGACCACGCCGGCGCAGAGTTCCAGCCGCTCGGATAAGCTCTGTCACTCACCCGCCGCGCAGCCACCGGTAACGGGGAAATGTCGCCGCCTTGTGGACACGCCGTTGTAAATGAATGGGCTTTCGCACTTAGTGCAATTTTCGCCAACTCTCTGACTTAGAGCTATGGAAGTATGGAGCTATGGAGCCACAAGCCACCCAGGCTGGAGCTCTGGAGCTCTGGAGGTATGGAGCTCTGGTGCTATGGAAGTATGGAGCTCTGGTGCTATGGAAGTATGGAGCTATGGAGGTATGGAAGTATGGAGCTATGGAACTATGGAGCTATGGAGCTCTGGAAGTATGGAGCTATGGAGCTCTGGAGGTATGGAGCCCTGGAGCTATGGAGCCCTGGAGCTATGGAAGTATGGAGCTCTGGTGCTATGGAGCTATGGAGCTCTGGTGCTATGGAGCTATGGAGCTATGGAGCTCTGGAGCTATGGAGCTCTGGAGGTATGGAGCTATGGAGCTATGGAGCTCTGGAGGTATGGAGCTATGGAGCTATGGAAGTATGGAGCTCTGGTGCTATGGAGCTATGGAGCTCTGGTGCTATGGAGCTATGGAGCTCTGGTGCTATGGAGCTATGGAGCTATGGAGCTCTGGAAGTATGGAGCTCTGGTGCTATGGAGCTATGGAGCTCTGGTGCTATGGAGCTATGGAGCTCTGGTGCTATGGAGCTCTGGTGCTATGGAGCTCTGGTGCTATGGAGCTATGGAGCTCTGGTGCTATGGAGCTCTGGAGGTATGGAGCTCTGGAGGTATGGAGCTCTGGAGGTATGGAGCTATGGAGCCCTGGAGCTCTGGAGGTATGGAGCTATTGTGCTATGGAGCTCTGAAGCCATGGAGCTCTGGTGCTATGGAGCTATGGAGCTCTGGTGCTATGGAGCTATGGAGCTATGGAGCTCTGGAAGTATGGAGCTCTGGTGCTATGGAGCTATGGAGCTCTGGTGCTATGGAGCTATGGAGCTCTGGTGCTATGGAGCTATGGAGCTCTGGTGCTATGGAGCTCTGGTGCTATGGAGCTCTGGTGCTATGGAGCTATGGAGCTCTGGTGCTATGGAGCTATGGAGCTCTGGAGGTATGGAGCTCTGGAGGTATGGAGCTCTGGAGGTATGGAGCTATGGAGCCCTGGAGCTCTGGAGGTATGGAGCTATGGTGCTATGGAGCTCTGAAGCCATGGAGCTCTGGTGCTATGGAGCTCTGGAGCTCTGGAGGTATGGAGCTCTGGAGGTATGGAGCTATGGAGCCCTGGAGCTCTGGAGGTATGGAGCTATGGTGCTATGGAGCTCTGAAGCCATGGAGCTCTGGTGCTATGGAGCTCTGGAGCTCTGGAGGTATGGAGCTCTGGAGGTATGGAGCTCTGGAGGTATGGAGCTATGGAGCCCTGGAGCTCTGGAGGTATGGAGCTATGGTGCTATGGAGCTCTGAAGCCATGGAGCTCTGGTGCTATGGAGCTCTGGAGGTATGGAGCTCTGGAGGTATGGAGCTCTGGAGGTATGGAGCTATGGAGCCCTGGAGCTCTGGAGGTATGGAGCTATGGTGCTATGGAGCTCTGAAGCCATGGAGCTCTGGTGCTATGGAGCTCTGGAGGTATGGAGCTCTGGAGGTATGGAGCTCTGGAGGTATGGTGCTATGGAGCCCTGGAGCTCTGGAGGTATGGAGCTATGGTGCTATGGAGCTCTGAAGCCATGGAGCTCTGGTGCTATGGAGCTATGGAGCTCTGGTGCTATGGAGCTATGGAGGTATGGAGCCACCAGCCAGCACCCTCCGTGGCTGGATCAATGGAAGTGTTTTAGGTACCAGGCAGCCAAAGGGCCGAGGCCTCACGCTCGACCACGCCGGCGCAGAGTTCCAGCCGCTCGGATAAGCTCTGTCACTCACCCGCCGCGCAGCCACCGGTAACGGAGAAATGTCGCCGCCTGGCGGACACGCCGTTGTAAATGAATGGGCTTTCGCACTTAGTGCAATTTTCGCCAACTCTCTGACTTAGAGCTATGGAAGTATGGAGCTATGGAGCCACCAGCCACCCAGGCTGGAGCTATGGAGCTCTGGAGGTATGGAGCTCAGGTGCTATGGAAGTATGGAGCTATGGAGCTATGGAAGTATGGAGCTATGGAGCTATGGAGCTCTGGAGCTCTGGAAGTATGGAGCTATGGAGCTCTGGAGGTATGGAGCTATGGAGCCCTGGAGCCCTGGAGCTATGGAGCTCTGGTGCTATGGAGGTATGGAGCTCTGGAGGTATGGAGCTCTGGAGGTATGGAGCTATGGAGCTATGGAGCCCTGGAGCTATGGAGCTATGGAGCCCTGGAGCTATGGAGCTATGGAGCCCAGGAGCTATGGAGCTATGGAGCTCTGGTGCTATGGAGCTATGGAGCTCTGGTGCTATGGAGCTATGGAGCTCTGGTGCTATGGAGCTATGGAGCTCTGGTGCTATGGAGCTATGGAGCTCTGGAAGTATGGAGCTATGGAGCTCTGGAGGTATGGAGCTATGGAGCCCTGGAGCTATGGAGCCCTGGAGCTATGGAAGTATGGCGCTCTGGTGCTATGGAGCTATGGAGCTCTGGTGCTATGGAGCTATGGAGCTCTGGAGCTATGGAGCTCTGGAGGTATGGAGCTATGGAGCTATGGAGCTCTGGAGGTATGGAGCTATGGAGCTATGGAAGTATGGAGCTCTGGTGCTATGGAGCTATGGAGCTCTGGTGCTATGGAGCTATGGAGCTCTGGTGCTATGGAGCTATGGAGCTATGGAGCTCTGGAAGTATGGAGCTCTGGTGCTATGGAGCTATGGAGCTCTGGTGCTATGGAGCTATGGAGCTCTGGTGCTATGGAGCTATGGAGCTCTGGTGCTATGGAGCTCTGGTGCTATGGAGCTCTGGTGCTATGGAGCTATGGAGCTCTGGTGCTATGGAGCTATGGAGCTCTGGAGGTATGGAGCTCTGGAGGTATGGAGCTCTGGAGGTATGGAGCTTTGGAGCCCTGGAGCTCTGGAGGTATGGAGCTATGGTGCTATGGAGCTCTGAAGCCATGGAGCTCTGGTGCTATGGAGCTCTGGAGCTCTGGAGGTATGGAGCTCTGGAGGTATGGAGCTATGGAGCCCTGGAGCTCTGGAGGTATGGAGCTATGGTGCTATGGAGCTCTGAAGCCATGGAGCTCTGGTGCTATGGAGCTCTGGAGCTCTGGAGGTATGGAGCTCTGGAGGTATGGAGCTATGGAGCCCTGGAGCTCTGGAGGTATGGAGCTATGGTGCTATGGAGCTCTGAAGCCATGGAGCTCTGGTGCTATGGAGCTCTGGAGCTCTGGAGGTATGGAGCTCTGGAGGTATGGAGCTCTGGAGGTATGGAGCTATGGAGCCCTGGAGCTCTGGAGGTATGGAGCTATGGTGCTATGGAGCTCTGAAGCCATGGAGCTCTGGTGCTATGGAGCTCTGGAGGTATGGAGCTCTGGAGGTATGGAGCTCTGGAGGTATGGAGCTATGGAGCCCTGGAGCTCTGGAGGTATGGAGCTATGGTGCTATGGAGCTCTGAAGCCATGGAGCTCTGGTGCTATGGAGCTCTGGAGGTATGGAGCTCTGGAGGTATGGTGCTCTGGAGGTATGGAGCTATGGAGCCCTGGAGCTCTGGAGGTATGGAGCTATGGTGCTATGGAGCTCTGAAGCCATGGAGCTCTGGTGCTATGGAGCTATGGAGCTCTGGTGCTATGGAGCTATGGAGGTATGGAGCCACCAGCCAGCACCCTCCGTGGCTGGATCAATGGAAGTGTTTTAGGTACCAGGCAGCCAAAGGGCCGAGGCCTCACGCTCGACCACGCCGGCGCAGAGTTCCAGCCGCTCGGATAAGCTCTGTCACTCACCCGCCGCGCAGCCACCGGTAACGGGGAAATGTCGCCGCCTTGTGGACACGCCGTTGTAAATGAATGGGCTTTCGCACTTAGTGCAATTTTCGCCAACTCTCTGACTTAGAGCTATGGAAGTATGGAGCTATGGAGCCACCAGCCACCCAGGCTGGAGCTCTGGAGCTCTGGAGGTATGGAGCTCTGGTGCTATGGAAGTATGGAGCTCTGGTGCTATGGAAGTATGGAGCTATGGAGGTATGGAAGTATGGAGCTATGGAAGTATGGAGCTATGGAGCTCTGGAAGTATGGAGCTATGGAGCTCTGGAGGTATGGAGCCCTGGAGCTATGGAGCCCTGGAGCTATGGAAGTATGGAGCTCTGGTGCTATGGAGCTATGGAGTTCTGGTGCTATGGAGCTATGGAGCTATGGAGCTCTGGAGCTATGGAGCTCTGGAGGTATGGAGCTATGGAGCTATGGAGCTCTGGAGGTATGGAGCTATGGAGCTATGGAAGTATGGAGCTCTGGTGCTATGGAGCTATGGAGCTCTGGTGCTATGGAACTATGGAGCTCTGGTGCTATGGAGCTATGGAGCTATGGAGCTCTGGAAGTATGGAGCTCTGGTGCTATGGAGCTATGGAGCTCTGGTGCTATGGAGCTATGGAGCTCTGGAGGTATGGAGCTCTGGAGGTATGGAGCTCTGGAGGTATGGAGCTTTGGAGCCCTGGAGCTCTGGAGGTATGGAGCTATGGTGCTATGGAGCTCTGAAGCCATGGAGCTCTGGTGCTATGGAGCTCTGGAGCTCTGGAGGTATGGAGCTCTGGAGGTATGGAGCTATGGAGCCCTGGAGCTCTGGAGGTATGGAGCTATGGTGCTATGGAGCTCTGAAGCCATGGAGCTCTGGTGCTATGGAGCTCTGGAGCTCTGGAGGTATGGAGCTCTGGAGGTATGGAGCTATGGAGCCCTGGAGCTCTGGAGGTATGGAGCTATGGTGCTATGGAGCTCTGAAGCCATGGAGCTCTGGTGCTATGGAGCTCTGGAGCTCTGGAGGTATGGAGCTCTGGAGGTATGGAGCTCTGGAGGTATGGAGCTATGGAGCCCTGGAGCTCTGGAGGTATGGAGCTATGGTGCTATGGAGCTCTGAAGCCATGGAGCTCTGGTGCTATGGAGCTCTGGAGGTATGGAGCTCTGGAGGTATGGAGCTCTGGAGGTATGGAGCTATGGAGCCCTGGAGCTCTGGAGGTATGGAGCTATGGTGCTATGGAGCTCTGAAGCCATGGAGCTCTGGTGCTATGGAGCTATGGAGCTCTGGTGCTATGGAGCTATGGAGGTATGGAGCCACCAGCCAGCACCCTCCGTGGCTGGATCAATGGAAGTGTTTTAGGTACCAGGCAGCCAAAGGGCCGAGGCCTCACGCTCGACCACGCCGGCGCAGAGTTCCAGCCGCTCGGATAAGCTCTGTCACTCACCCGCCGCGCAGCCACCGGTAACGGGGAAATGTCGCCGCCTTGTGGACACGCCGTTGTAAATGAATGGGCTTTCGCACTTAGTGCAATTTTCGCCAACTCTCTGACTTAGAGCTATGGAAGTATGGAGCTATGGAGCCACCAGCCACCCAGGCTGGAGCTCTGGAGCTCTGGAGGTATGGAGCTCTGGTGCTATGGAAGTATGGAGCTCTGGTGCTATGGAAGTATGGAGCTATGGAGGTATGGAAGTATGGAGCTATGGAAGTATGGAGCTATGGAGCTCTGGAAGTATGGAGCTATGGAGCTCTGGAGGTATGGAGCCCTGGAGCTATGGAGCCCTGGAGCTATGGAAGTATGGAGCTCTGGTGCTATGGAGGTATGGAGCTATGGTGCTATGGAGCTCTGAAGCCATGGAGCTCTGGTGCTATGGAGCTATGGAGCTCTGGTGCTATGGAGCTATGGAGCTATGGAGCTATGGAGCTCTGGAAGTATGGAGCTCTGGTGCTATGGAGCTATGGAGCTCTGGTGCTATGGAGCTATGGAGCTCTGGTGCTATGGAGCTATGGAGCTCTGGTGCTATGGAGCTCTGGTGCTATGGAGCTCTGGTGCTATGGAGCTATGGAGCTCTGGTGCTATGGAGCTATGGAGCTATGGAGCTATGGAGCTCTGGAGGTATGGAGCTCTGGAGGTATGGAGCTATGGAGCCCTGGAGCTCTGGAGGTATGGAGCTATGGTGCTATGGAGCTCTGAAGCCATGGAGCTCTGGTGCTATGGAGCTCTGGAGCTCTGGAGGTATGGAGCTCTGGAGGTATGGAGCTATGGAGCCCTGGAGCTCTGGAGGTATGGAGCTATGGTGCTATGGAGCTCTGAAGCCATGGAGCTCTGGTGCTATGGAGCTCTGGAGCTCTGGAGGTATGGAGCTCTGGAAGTATGGAGCTCTGGAGGTATGGAGCTATGGAGCCCTGGAGCTCTGGAGGTATGGAGCTATGGTGCTATGGAGCTCTGAAGCCATGGAGCTCTGGTGCTATGGAGCTCTGGAGGTATGGAGCTCTGGAGGTATGGAGCTCTGGAGGTATGGAGCTATGGAGCCCTGGAGCTCTGGAGGTATGGAGCTATGGTGCTATGGAGCTCTGAAGCCATGGAGCTCTGGTGCTATGGAGCTCTGGAGGTATGGAGCTCTGGAGGTATGGAGCTCTGGAGGTATGGAGCTATGGAGCCCTGGAGCTCTGGAGGTATGGAGCTATGGTGCTATGGAGCTCTGAAGCCATGGAGCTCTGGTGCTATGGAGCTATGGAGCTCTGGTGCTATGGAGCTATGGAGGTATGGAGCCACCAGCCAGCACCCTCCGTGGCTGGATCAATGGAAGTGTTTTAGGTACCAGGCAGCCAAAGGGCCGAGGCCTCACGCTCGACCACGCCGGCGCAGAGTTCCAGCCGCTCGGATAAGCTCTGTCACTCACCCGCCGCGCAGCCACCGGTAACGGGGAAATGTCGCCGCCTGGCGGACACGCCGTTGTAAATGAATGGGCTTTCGCACTTAGTGCAATTTTCGCCAACTCTCTGACTTAGAGCTATGGAAGTATGGAGCTATGGAGCCACCAGCCACCCAGGCTGGAGCTATGGAGCTCTGGAGGTATGGAGCTCAGGTGCTATGGAAGTATGGAGCTATGGAGCTATGGAAGTATGGAGCTATGGAGCTATGGAGCTCTGGAAGTATGGAGCTATGGAGCTCTGGAGGTATGGAGCTATGGAGCCCTGGAGCCCTGGAGCTATGGAGCTCTGGTGCTATGGAGGTATGGAGCTCTGGAGGTATGGAGCTCTGGAGGTATGGAGCTATGGAGCTATGGAGCCCTGGAGCTATGGAGCTATGGAGCCCTGGAGCTATGGAGCTATGGAGCCCTGGAGCTATGGAGCTATGGAGCTCTGGTGCTATGGAGCTATGGAGCTCTGGTGCTATGGAGCTATGGAGCTCTGGTGCTATGGAGCTATGGAGCTCTGGTGCTATGGAGCTATGGAGCTCTGGAAGTATGGAGCTATGGAGCTCTGGAGGTATGGAGCTATGGAGCCCTGGAGCTATGGAGCCCTGGAGCTATGGAAGTATGGAGCTCTGGTGCTATGGAGCTATGGAGCTCTGGTGCTATGGAGCTATGGAGCTCTGGAGCTATGGAGCTCTGGAGGTATGGAGCTATGGAGCTATGGAGCTCTGGAGGTATGGAGCTATGGAGCTATGGAAGTATGGAGCTCTGGTGCTATGGAGCTATGGAGCTCTGGTGCTATGGAGCTATGGAGCTCTGGTGCTATGGAGCTATGGAGCTATGGAGCTCTGGAAGTATGGAGCTCTGGTGCTATGGAGCTATGGAGCTCTGGTGCTATGGAGCTATGGAGCTCTGGTGCTATGGAGCTATGGAGCTCTGGTGCTATGGAGCTCTGGTGCTATGGAGCTCTGGTGCTATGGAGCTATGGTGCTATGGAGCTATGGAGCTCTGGTGCTATGGAGGTATGGAGCTCTGGAGGTATGGAGCTCTGGAGGTATGGAGCTTTGGAGCCCTGGAGCTCTGGAGGTATGGAGCTATGGTGCTATGGAGCTCTGAAGCCATGGAGCTCTGGTGCTATGGAGCTCTGGAGCTCTGGAGGTATGGAGCTCTGGAGGTATGGAGCTATGGAGCCCTGGAGCTCTGGAGGTATGGAGCTATGGTGCTATGGAGCTCTGAAGCCATGGAGCTCTGGTGCTATGGAGCTCTGGAGCTCTGGAGGTATGGAGCTCTGGAGGTATGGAGCTATGGAGCCCTGGAGCTCTGGAGGTATGGAGCTATGGTGCTATGGAGCTCTGAAGCCATGGAGCTCTGGTGCTATGGAGCTCTGGAGCTCTGGAGGTATGGAGCTCTGGAGGTATGGAGCTCTGGAGGTATGGAGCTATGGAGCCCTGGAGCTCTGGAGGTATGGAGCTATGGTGCTATGGAGCTCTGAAGCCATGGAGCTCTGGTGCTATGGAGCTCTGGAGGTATGGAGCTCTGGAGGTATGGAGCTCTGGAGGTATGGAGCTATGGAGCCCTGGAGCTCTGGAGGTATGGAGCTATGGTGCTATGGAGCTCTGAAGCCATGGAGCTCTGGTGCTATGGAGCTCTGGAGGTATGGAGCTCTGGAGGTATGGAGCTCTGGAGGTATGGAGCTATGGAGCCCTGGAGCTCTGGAGGTATGGAGCTATGGTGCTATGGAGCTCTGAAGCCATGGAGCTCTGGTGCTATGGAGCTCTGGAGGTATGGAGCTCTGGAGGTATGGAGCTCTGGAGGTATGGAGCTATGGAGCCCTGGAGCTCTGGAGGTATGGAGCTATGGTGCTATGGAGCTCTGAAGCCATGGAGCTCTGGTGCTATGGAGCTATGGAGCTCTGGTGCTATGGAGCTATGGAGGTATGGAGCCACCAGCCAGCACCCTCCGTGGCTGGATCAATGGAAGTGTTTTAGGTACCAGGCAGCCAAAGGGCCGAGGCCTCACGCTCGACCACGCCGGCGCAGAGTTCCAGCCGCTCGGATAAGCTCTGTCACTCACCCGCCGCGCAGCCACCGGTAACGGGGAAATGTCGCCGCCTTGTGGACACGCCGTTGTAAATGAATGGGCTTTCGCACTTAGTGCAATTTTCGCCAACTCTCTGACTTAGAGCTATGGAAGTATGGAGCTATGGAGCCACAAGCCACCCAGGCTGGAGCTCTGGAGCTCTGGAGGTATGGAGCTCTGGTGCTATGGAAGTATGGAGCTCTGGTGCTATGGAAGTATGGAGCTATGGAGGTATGGAAGTATGGAGCTATGGAACTATGGAGCTATGGAGCTCTGGAAGTATGGAGCTATGGAGCTCTGGAGGTATGGAGCCCTGGAGCTATGGAGCCCTGGAGCTATGGAAGTATGGAGCTCTGGTGCTATGGAGCTATGGAGCTCTGGTGCTATGGAGCTATGGAGCTATGGAGCTCTGGAGCTATGGAGCTCTGGAGGTATGGAGCTATGGAGCTATGGAGCTCTGGAGGTATGGAGCTATGGAGCTATGGAAGTATGGAGCTCTGGTGCTATGGAGCTATGGAGCTCTGGTGCTATGGAGCTATGGAGCTCTGGTGCTATGGAGCTATGGAGCTATGGAGCTCTGGAAGTATGGAGCTCTGGTGCTATGGAGCTATGGAGCTCTGGTGCTATGGAGCTATGGAGCTCTGGTGCTATGGAGCTCTGGTGCTATGGAGCTCTGGTGCTATGGAGCTATGGAGCTCTGGTGCTATGGAGCTCTGGAGGTATGGAGCTCTGGAGGTATGGAGCTCTGGAGGTATGGAGCTATGGAGCCCTGGAGCTCTGGAGGTATGGAGCTATTGTGCTATGGAGCTCTGAAGCCATGGAGCTCTGGTGCTATGGAGCTATGGAGCTCTGGTGCTATGGAGCTATGGAGCTATGGAGCTCTGGAAGTATGGAGCTCTGGTGCTATGGAGCTATGGAGCTCTGGTGCTATGGAGCTATGGAGCTCTGGTGCTATGGAGCTATGGAGCTCTGGTGCTATGGAGCTCTGGTGCTATGGAGCTCTGGTGCTATGGAGCTATGGAGCTCTGGTGCTATGGAGCTATGGAGCTCTGGAGGTATGGAGCTCTGGAGGTATGGAGCTCTGGAGGTATGGAGCTATGGAGCCCTGGAGCTCTGGAGGTATGGAGCTATGGTGCTATGGAGCTCTGAAGCCATGGAGCTCTGGTGCTATGGAGCTCTGGAGCTCTGGAGGTATGGAGCTCTGGAGGTATGGAGCTATGGAGCCCTGGAGCTCTGGAGGTATGGAGCTATGGTGCTATGGAGCTCTGAAGCCATGGAGCTCTGGTGCTATGGAGCTCTGGAGCTCTGGAGGTATGGAGCTCTGGAGGTATGGAGCTCTGGAGGTATGGAGCTATGGAGCCCTGGAGCTCTGGAGGTATGGAGCTATGGTGCTATGGAGCTCTGAAGCCATGGAGCTCTGGTGCTATGGAGCTCTGGAGGTATGGAGCTCTGGAGGTATGGAGCTCTGGAGGTATGGAGCTATGGAGCCCTGGAGCTCTGGAGGTATGGAGCTATGGTGCTATGGAGCTCTGAAGCCATGGAGCTCTGGTGCTATGGAGCTCTGGAGGTATGGAGCTCTGGAGGTATGGAGCTCTGGAGGTATGGTGCTATGGAGCCCTGGAGCTCTGGAGGTATGGAGCTATGGTGCTATGGAGCTCTGAAGCCATGGAGCTCTGGTGCTATGGAGCTATGGAGCTCTGGTGCTATGGAGCTATGGAGGTATGGAGCCACCAGCCAGCACCCTCCGTGGCTGGATCAATGGAAGTGTTTTAGGTACCAGGCAGCCAAAGGGCCGAGGCCTCACGCTCGACCACGCCGGCGCAGAGTTCCAGCCGCTCGGATAAGCTCTGTCACTCACCCGCCGCGCAGCCACCGGTAACGGAGAAATGTCGCCGCCTGGCGGACACGCCGTTGTAAATGAATGGGCTTTCGCACTTAGTGCAATTTTCGCCAACTCTCTGACTTAGAGCTATGGAAGTATGGAGCTATGGAGCCACCAGCCACCCAGGCTGGAGCTATGGAGCTCTGGAGGTATGGAGCTCAGGTGCTATGGAAGTATGGAGCTATGGAGCTATGGAAGTATGGAGCTATGGAGCTATGGAGCTCTGGAGCTCTGGAAGTATGGAGCTATGGAGCTCTGGAGGTATGGAGCTATGGAGCCCTGGAGCCCTGGAGCTATGGAGCTCTGGTGCTATGGAGGTATGGAGCTCTGGAGGTATGGAGCTCTGGAGGTATGGAGCTATGGAGCTATGGAGCCCTGGAGCTATGGAGCTATGGAGCCCTGGAGCTATGGAGCTATGGAGCCCAGGAGCTATGGAGCTATGGAGCTCTGGTGCTATGGAGCTATGGAGCTCTGGTGCTATGGAGCTATGGAGCTCTGGTGCTATGGAGCTATGGAGCTCTGGTGCTATGGAGCTATGGAGCTCTGGAAGTATGGAGCTATGGAGCTCTGGAGGTATGGAGCTATGGAGCCCTGGAGCTATGGAGCCCTGGAGCTATGGAAGTATGGCGCTCTGGTGCTATGGAGCTATGGAGCTCTGGTGCTATGGAGCTATGGAGCTCTGGAGCTATGGAGCTCTGGAGGTATGGAGCTATGGAGCTATGGAGCTCTGGAGGTATGGAGCTATGGAGCTATGGAAGTATGGAGCTCTGGTGCTATGGAGCTATGGAGCTCTGGTGCTATGGAGCTATGGAGCTCTGGTGCTATGGAGCTATGGAGCTATGGAGCTCTGGAAGTATGGAGCTCTGGTGCTATGGAGCTATGGAGCTCTGGTGCTATGGAGCTATGGAGCTCTGGTGCTATGGAGCTATGGAGCTCTGGTGCTATGGAGCTCTGGTGCTATGGAGCTCTGGTGCTATGGAGCTATGGAGCTCTGGTGCTATGGAGCTATGGAGCTCTGGAGGTATGGAGCTCTGGAGGTATGGAGCTCTGGAGGTATGGAGCTTTGGAGCCCTGGAGCTCTGGAGGTATGGAGCTATGGTGCTATGGAGCTCTGAAGCCATGGAGCTCTGGTGCTATGGAGCTCTGGAGCTCTGGAGGTATGGAGCTCTGGAGGTATGGAGCTATGGAGCCCTGGAGCTCTGGAGGTATGGAGCTATGGTGCTATGGAGCTCTGAAGCCATGGAGCTCTGGTGCTATGGAGCTCTGGAGCTCTGGAGGTATGGAGCTCTGGAGGTATGGAGCTATGGAGCCCTGGAGCTCTGGAGGTATGGAGCTATGGTGCTATGGAGCTCTGAAGCCATGGAGCTCTGGTGCTATGGAGCTCTGGAGCTCTGGAGGTATGGAGCTCTGGAGGTATGGAGCTCTGGAGGTATGGAGCTATGGAGCCCTGGAGCTCTGGAGGTATGGAGCTATGGTGCTATGGAGCTCTGAAGCCATGGAGCTCTGGTGCTATGGAGCTCTGGAGGTATGGAGCTCTGGAGGTATGGAGCTCTGGAGGTATGGAGCTATGGAGCCCTGGAGCTCTGGAGGTATGGAGCTATGGTGCTATGGAGCTCTGAAGCCATGGAGCTCTGGTGCTATGGAGCTCTGGAGGTATGGAGCTCTGGAGGTATGGTGCTCTGGAGGTATGGAGCTATGGAGCCCTGGAGCTCTGGAGGTATGGAGCTATGGTGCTATGGAGCTCTGAAGCCATGGAGCTCTGGTGCTATGGAGCTATGGAGCTCTGGTGCTATGGAGCTATGGAGGTATGGAGCCACCAGCCAGCACCCTCCGTGGCTGGATCAATGGAAGTGTTTTAGGTACCAGGCAGCCAAAGGGCCGAGGCCTCACGCTCGACCACGCCGGCGCAGAGTTCCAGCCGCTCGGATAAGCTCTGTCACTCACCCGCCGCGCAGCCACCGGTAACGGGGAAATGTCGCCGCCTTGTGGACACGCCGTTGTAAATGAATGGGCTTTCGCACTTAGTGCAATTTTCGCCAACTCTCTGACTTAGAGCTATGGAAGTATGGAGCTATGGAGCCACCAGCCACCCAGGCTGGAGCTCTGGAGCTCTGGAGGTATGGAGCTCTGGTGCTATGGAAGTATGGAGCTCTGGTGCTATGGAAGTATGGAGCTATGGAGGTATGGAAGTATGGAGCTATGGAAGTATGGAGCTATGGAGCTCTGGAAGTATGGAGCTATGGAGCTCTGGAGGTATGGAGCCCTGGAGCTATGGAGCCCTGGAGCTATGGAAGTATGGAGCTCTGGTGCTATGGAGCTATGGAGTTCTGGTGCTATGGAGCTATGGAGCTATGGAGCTCTGGAGCTATGGAGCTCTGGAGGTATGGAGCTATGGAGCTATGGAGCTCTGGAGGTATGGAGCTATGGAGCTATGGAAGTATGGAGCTCTGGTGCTATGGAGCTATGGAGCTCTGGTGCTATGGAACTATGGAGCTCTGGTGCTATGGAGCTATGGAGCTATGGAGCTCTGGAAGTATGGAGCTCTGGTGCTATGGAGCTATGGAGCTCTGGTGCTATGGAGCTATGGAGCTCTGGTGCTATGGAGCTCTGGTGCTATGGAGCTCTGGTGCTATGGAGCTATGGAGCTCTGGTGCTATGGAGCTATGGAGCTCTGGAGGTATGGAGCTCTGGAGGTATGGAGCTCTGGAGGTATGGAGCTATGGAGCCCTGGAGCTCTGGAGGTATGGAGCTATGGTGCTATGGAGCTCTGAAGCCATGGAGCTCTGGTGCTATGGAGCTCTGGAGCTCTGGAGGTATGGAGCTCTGGAGGTATGGAGCTATGGAGCCCTGGAGCTCTGGATGTATGGAGCTATGGAGCTCTGAAGCCATGGAGCTCTGGTGCTATGGAGCTCTGGAGCTCTGGAGGTATGGAGCTCTGGAGGTATGGAGCTCTGGAGGTATGGAGCTATGGAGCCCTGGAGCTCTGGAGGTATGGAGCTATGGTGCTATGGAGCTCTGAAGCCATGGAGCTCTGGTGCTATGGAGCTCTGGAGGTATGGAGCTCTGGAGGTATGGAGCTCTGGAGGTATGGAGCTATGGAGCCCTGGAGCTCTGGAGGTATGGAGCTATGGTGCTATGGAGCTCTGAAGCCATGGAGCTCTGGTGCTATGGAGCTCTGGAGGTATGGAGCTCTGGAGGTATGGAGCTCTGGAGGTATGGAGCTATGGAGCCCTGGAGCTCTGGAGGTATGGAGCTATGGTGCTATGGAGCTCTGAAGCCATGGAGCTCTGGTGCTATGGAGCTCTGGAGGTATGGAGCTCTGGAGGTATGGAGCTCTGGAGGTATGGAGCTATGGCCCTGGAGCTCTGGAGGTATGGAACTATGGTGCTATGGAGCTCTGAAGCCATGGAGCTCTGGTGCTATGGAGCTATGGAGCTCTGGTGCTATGGAGCTATGGAGGTATGGAGCCACCAGCCAGCACCCTCCGTGGCTGGATCAATGGAAGTGTTTTAGGTACCAGGCAGCCAAAGGGCCGAGGCCTCACGCTCGACCACGCCGGCGCAGAGTTCCAGCCGCTCGGATAAGCTCTGTCACTCACCCGCCGCGCAGCCACCGGTAACGGGGAAATGTCGCCGCCTTGTGGACACGCCGTTGTAAATGAATGGGCTTTCGCACTTAGTGCAATTTTCGCCAACTCTCTGACTGGAGCTATGGAAGTATGGAGCTATGGAGCCACCAGCCACCCAGGCTGGAGCTATGGAGCTCTGGAGGTATGGAGCTCTGGTGCTATGGAAGTATGGAGCTATGGAGCTATGGAAGTATGGAGCTATGGAGCTATGGAGCTCTGGAAGTATGGAGCTATGGAGCTCTGGAGGTATGGAGCTATGGAGCCCTGGAGCCCTGGAGCTATGGAGCCCTGGAGCTATGGAGCTATGGAGCCCTGGAGCTATGGAGCTATGGAGCCCTGGAGCTATGGAGCTATGGAGCTCTGGTGCTATGGAGCTATGGAGCTCTGGTGCTATGGAGCTATGGAGCTCTGGTGCTATGGAGCTATGGAGCTCTGGTGCTATGGAGCTATGGAGCTCTGGAAGTATGGAGCTATGGAGCTCTGGAGGTATGGAGCTATGGAGCTCTGGAGGTATGGAGCTATGGAGCCCTGGAGCTATGGAGCCCTGGAGCTATGGAAGTATGGAGCTCTGGTGCTATGGAGCTATGGAGCTCTGGTGCTATGGAGCTATGGAGCTCTGGAGCTATGGAGCTCTGGAGGTATGGAGCTATGGAGCTCTGGAGGTATGGAGCTATGGAGCTATGGAAGTATGGAGCTCTGGTGCTATGGAGCTATGGAGCTCTGGTGCTATGGAGCTATGGAGCTCTGGTGCTATGGAGCTATGGAGCTATGGAGCTCTGGAAGTATGGAGCTCTGGTGCTATGGAGCTATGGAGCTCTGGTGCTATGGAGCTATGGAGCTCTGGTGCTATGGAGCTATGGAGCTCTGGTGCTATGGAGCTATGGTGCTATGGAGCTCTGGTGCTATGGAGCTATGGAGCTCTGGTGCTATGGAGCTATGGAGCTCTGGAGGTATGGAGCTCTGGAGGTATGGAGCTCTGGAGGTATGGAGCTTTGGAGCCCTGGAGCTCTGGAGGTATGGAGCTATGGTGCTATGGAGCTCTGAAGCCATGGAGCTCTGGTGCTATGGAGCTATGGAGCTCTGGTGCTATGGAGCTATGGAGGTATGGAGCCACCAGCCAGCACCCTCCGTGGCTGGATCAATGGAAGTGTTTTAGGTACCAGGCAGCCAAAGGGCCGAGGCCTCACGCTCGACCACGCCGGCGCAGAGTTCCAGCCGCTCGGATAAGCTCTGTCACTCACCCGCCGCGCAGCCACCGGTAACGGGGAAATGTCGCCGCCTTGTGGACACGCCGTTGTAAATGAATGGGCTTTCGCACTTAGTGCAATTTTCGCCAACTCTCTGACTTAGAGCTATGGAAGTATGGAGCTATGGAGCCACCAGCCACCCAGGCTGGAGCTCTGGAGCTCTGGAGGTATGGAGCTCTGGTGCTATGGAAGTATGGAGCTCTGGTGCTATGGAAGTATGGAGCTATGGAGGTATGGAAGTATGGAGCTATGGAAGTATGGAGCTATGGAGCTCTGGAAGTATGGAGCTATGGAGCTCTGGAGGTATGGAGCCCTGGAGCTATGGAGCCCTGGAGCTATGGAAGTATGGAGCTCTGGTGCTATGGAGCTATGGAGCTCTGGTGCTATGGAGCTATGGAGCTATGGAGCTCTGGAGCTATGGAGCTCTGGAGGTATGGAGCTATGGAGCTATGGAGCTCTGGAGGTATGGAGCTATGGAGCTATGGAAGTATGGAGCTCTGGTGCTATGGAGCTATGGAGCTCTGGTGCTATGGAGCTATGGAGCTCTGGTGCTATGGAGCTATGGAGCTATGGAGCTCTGGAAGTATGGAGCTCTGGTGCTATGGAGCTATGGAGCTCTGGTGCTATGGAGCTATGGAGCTCTGGTGCTATGGAGCTCTGGTGCTATGGAGCTCTGGTGCTATGGAGCTATGGAGCTCTGGTGCTATGGAGCTATGGAGCTCTGGAGGTATGGAGCTCTGGAGGTATGGAGCTCTGGAGGTATGGAGCTATGGAGCCCTGGAGCTCTGGAGGTATGGAGCTATGGTGCTATGGAGCTCTGAAGCCATGGAGCTCTGGTGCTATGGAGCTCTGGAGCTCTGGAGGTATGGAGCTCTGGAGGTATGGAGCTATGGAGCCCTGGAGCTCTGGATGTATGGAGCTATGGAGCTCTGAAGCCATGGAGCTCTGGTGCTATGGAGCTCTGGAGCTCTGGAGGTATGGAGCTCTGGAGGTATGGAGCTCTGGAGGTATGGAGCTATGGAGCCCTGGAGCTCTGGAGGTATGGAGCTATGGTGCTATGGAGCTCTGAAGCCATGGAGCTCTGGTGCTATGGAGCTCTGGAGGTATGGAGCTCTGGAGGTATGGAGCTCTGGAGGTATGGAGCTATGGAGCCCTGGAGCTCTGGAGGTATGGAGCTATGGTGCTATGGAGCTCTGAAGCCATGGAGCTCTGGTGCTATGGAGCTCTGGAGGTATGGAGCTCTGGAGGTATGGAGCTCTGGAGGTATGGAGCTATGGAGCCCTGGAGCTCTGGAGGTATGGAGCTATGGTGCTATGGAGCTCTGAAGCCATGGAGCTCTGGTGCTATGGAGCTATGGAGCTCTGGTGCTATGGAGCTATGGAGGTATGGAGCCACCAGCCAGCACCCTCCGTGGCTGGATCAATGGAAGTGTTTTAGGTACCAGGCAGCCAAAGGGCCGAGGCCTCACGCTCGACCACGCCGGCGCAGAGTTCCAGCCGCTCGGATAAGCTCTGTCACTCACCCGCCGCGCAGCCACCGGTAACGGGGAAATGTCGCCGCCTGGCGGACACGCCGTTGTAAATGAATGGGCTTTCGCACTTAGTGCAATTTTCGCCAAGTCTCTGACTTAGAGCTATGGAAGTATGGAGCTATGGAGCCACCAGCCACCCAGGCTGGAGCTATGGAGCTCTGGAGGTATGGAGCTCAGGTGCTATGGAAGTATGGAGCTATGGAGCTATGGAAGTATGGAGCTATGGAGCTATGGAGCTCTGGAAGTATGGAGCTATGGAGCTCTGGAGGTATGGAGCTATGGAGCCCTGGAGCCCTGGAGCTATGGAGCTCTGGTGCTATGGAGGTATGGAGCTCTGGAGGTATGGAGCTCTGGAGGTATGGAGCTATGGAGCTATGGAGCCCTGGAGCTATGGAGCTATGGAGCCCTGGAGCTATGGAGCTATGGAGCCCTGGAGCTATGGAGCTATGGAGCTCTGGTGCTATGGAGCTATGGAGCTCTGGTGCTATGGAGCTATGGAGCTCTGGTGCTATGGAGCTATGGAGCTCTGGTGCTATGGAGCTATGGAGCTCTGGAAGTATGGAGCTATGGAGCTCTGGAGGTATGGAGCTATGGAGCCCTGGAGCCCTGGAGCTATGGAGCCCTGGAGCTATGGAAGTATGGAGCTCTGGTGCTATGGAGCTATGGAGCTCTGGTGCTATGGAGCTATGGAGCTCTGGAGCTATGGAGCTCTGGAGGTATGGAGCTATGGAGCTATGGAGCTCTGGAGGTATGGAGCTATGGAGCTATGGAAGTATGGAGCTCTGGTGCTATGGAGCTATGGAGCTCTGGTGCTATGGAGCTATGGAGCTCTGGTGCTATGGAGCTATGGAGCTATGGAGCTCTGGAAGTATGGAGCTCTGGTGCTATGGAGCTATGGAGCTCTGGTGCTATGGAGCTATGGAGCTCTGGTGCTATGGAGCTATGGAGCTCTGGTGCTATGGAGCTCTGGTGCTATGGAGCTCTGGTGCTATGGAGCTATGGAGCTCTGGTGCTATGGAGCTATGGAGCTCTGGAGGTATGGAGCTCTGGAGGTATGGAGCTCTGGAGGTATGGAGCTTTGGAGCCCTGGAGCTCTGGAGGTATGGAGCTATGGTGCTATGGAGCTCTGAAGCCATGGAGCTCTGGTGCTATGGAGCTCTGGAGCTCTGGAGGTATGGAGCTCTGGAGGTATGGAGCTATGGAGCCCTGGAGCTCTGGAGGTATGGAGCTATGGTGCTATGGAGCTCTGAAGCCATGGAGCTCTGGTGCTATGGAGCTCTGGAGCTCTGGAGGTATGGAGCTCTGGAGGTATGGAGCTATGGAGCCCTGGAGCTCTGGAGGTATGGAGCTATGGTGCTATGGAGCTCTGAAGCCATGGAGCTCTGGTGCTATGGAGCTATGGAGCTCTGGTGCTATGGAGCTATGGAGGTATGGAGCCACCAGCCAGCACCCTCCGTGGCTGGATCAATGGAAGTGTTTTAGGTACCAGGCAGCCAAAGGGCCGAGGCCTCACGCTCGACCACGCCGGCGCAGAGTTCCAGCCGCTCGGATAAGCTCTGTCACTCACCCGCCGCGCAGCCACCGGTAACGGGGAAATGTCGCCGCCTGGCGGACACGCCGTTGTAAATGAATGGGCTTTCGCACTTAGTGCAATTTTCGCCAACTCTCTGACTTAGAGCTATGGAAGTATGGAGCTATGGAGCCACCAGCCACCCAGGCTGGAGCTATGGAGCTCTGGAGGTATGGAGCTCAGGTGCTATGGAAGTATGGAGCTATGGAGCTATGGAAGTATGGAGCTATGGAGCTATGGAGCTCTGGAAGTATGGAGCTATGGAGCTCTGGAGGTATGGAGCTATGGAGCCCTGGAGCCCTGGAGCTATGGAGCTCTGGTGCTATGGAGGTATGGAGCTCTGGAGGTATGGAGCTCTGGAGGTATGGAGCTATGGAGCTATGGAGCCCTGGAGCTATGGAGCTATGGAGCCCTGGAGCTATGGAGCTATGGAGCCCTGGAGCTATGGAGCTATGGAGCTCTGGTGCTATGGAGCTATGGAGCTCTGGTGCTATGGAGCTATGGAGCTCTGGTGCTATGGAGCTATGGAGCTCTGGTGCTATGGAGCTATGGAGCTCTGGAAGTATGGAGCTATGGAGCTCTGGAGGTATGGAGCTATGGAGCCCTGGAGCTATGGAGCCCTGGAGCTATGGAAGTATGGAGCTCTGGTGCTATGGAGCTATGGAGCTCTGGTGCTATGGAGCTATGGAGCTCTGGAGCTCTGGAGCTATGGAGCTCTGGAGGTATGGAGCTATGGAGCTATGGAGCTCTGGAGGTATGGAGCTATGGAGCTATGGAAGTATGGAGCTCTGGTGCTATGGAGCTATGGAGCTCTGGTGCTATGGAGCTATGGAGCTCTGGTGCTATGGAGCTATGGAGCTATGGAGCTCTGGAAGTATGGAGCTCTGGTGCTATGGAGCTATGGAGCTCTGGTGCTATGGAGCTATGGAGCTCTGGTGCTATGGAGCTATGGAGCTCTGGTGCTATGGAGCTCTGGTGCTATGGAGCTCTGGTGCTATGGAGCTATGGAGCTCTGGTGCTATGGAGCTATGGAGCTCTGGAGGTATGGAGCTCTGGAGGTATGGAGCTCTGGAGGTATGGAGCTTTGGAGCCCTGGAGCTCTGGAGGTATGGAGCTATGGTGCTATGGAGCTCTGAAGCCATGGAGCTCTGGTGCTATGGAGCTCTGGAGCTCTGGAGGTATGGAGCTCTGGAGGTATGGAGCTATGGAGCCCTGGAGCTCTGGAGGTATGGAGCTATGGTGCTATGGAGCTCTGAAGCCATGGAGCTCTGGTGCTATGGAGCTCTGGAGCTCTGGAGGTATGGAGCTCTGGAGGTATGGAGCTATGGAGCCCTGGAGCTCTGGAGGTATGGAGCTATGGTGCTATGGAGCTCTGAAGCCATGGAGCTCTGGTGCTATGGAGCTCTGGAGCTCTGGAGGTATGGAGCTCTGGAGGTATGGAGCTCTGGAGGTATGGAGCTATGGAGCCCTGGAGCTCTGGAGGTATGGAGCTATGGTGCTATGGAGCTCTGAAGCCATGGAGCTCTGGTGCTATGGAGCTCTGGAGGTATGGAGCTCTGGAGGTATGGAGCTCTGGAGGTATGGAGCTATGGAGCCCTGGAGCTCTGGAGGTATGGAGCTATGGTGCTATGGAGCTCTGAAGCCATGGAGCTCTGGTGCTATGGAGCTATGGAGCTCTGGTGCTATGGAGCTATGGAGGTATGGAGCCACCAGCCAGCACCCTCCGTGGCTGGATCAATGGAAGTGTTTTAGGTACCAGGCAGCCAAAGGGCCGAGGCCTCACGCTCGACCACGCCGGCGCAGAGTTCCAGCCGCTCGGATAAGCTCTGTCACTCACCCGCCGCGCAGCCACCGGTAACGGGGAAATGTCGCCGCCTTGTGGACACGCCGTTGTAAATGAATGGGCTTTCGCACTTAGTGCAATTTTCGCCAACTCTCTGACTTAGAGCTATGGAAGTATGGAGCTATGGAGCCACCAGCCACCCAGGCTGGAGCTCTGGAGCTCTGGAGGTATGGAGCTCTGGTGCTATGGAAGTATGGAGCTCTGGTGCTATGGAAGTATGGAGCTATGGAGGTATGGAAGTATGGAGCTATGGAAGTATGGAGCTATGGAGCTCTGGAAGTATGGAGCTATGGAGCTCTGGAGGTATGGAGCCCTGGAGCTATGGAGCCCTGGAGCTATGGAAGTATGGAGCTCTGGTGCTATGGAGGTATGGAGCTATGGTGCTATGGAGCTCTGAAGCCATGGAGCTCTGGTGCTATGGAGCTATGGAGCTCTGGTGCTATGGAGCTATGGAGCTATGGAGCTATGGAGCTCTGGAAGTATGGAGCTCTGGTGCTATGGAGCTATGGAGCTCTGGTGCTATGGAGCTATGGAGCTCTGGTGCTATGGAGCTATGGAGCTCTGGTGCTATGGAGCTCTGGTGCTATGGAGCTCTGGTGCTATGGAGCTATGGAGCTCTGGTGCTATGGAGCTATGGAGCTATGGAGCTATGGAGCTCTGGAGGTATGGAGCTCTGGAGGTATGGAGCTATGGAGCCCTGGAGCTCTGGAGGTATGGAGCTATGGTGCTATGGAGCTCTGAAGCCATGGAGCTCTGGTGCTATGGAGCTCTGGAGCTCTGGAGGTATGGAGCTCTGGAGGTATGGAGCTATGGAGCCCTGGAGCTCTGGAGGTATGGAGCTATGGTGCTATGGAGCTCTGAAGCCATGGAGCTCTGGTGCTATGGAGCTCTGGAGCTCTGGAGGTATGGAGCTCTGGAAGTATGGAGCTCTGGAGGTATGGAGCTATGGAGCCCTGGAGCTCTGGAGGTATGGAGCTATGGTGCTATGGAGCTCTGAAGCCATGGAGCTCTGGTGCTATGGAGCTCTGGAGGTATGGAGCTCTGGAGGTATGGAGCTCTGGAGGTATGGAGCTATGGAGCCCTGGAGCTCTGGAGGTATGGAGCTATGGTGCTATGGAGCTCTGAAGCCATGGAGCTCTGGTGCTATGGAGCTCTGGAGGTATGGAGCTCTGGAGGTATGGAGCTCTGGAGGTATGGAGCTATGGAGCCCTGGAGCTCTGGAGGTATGGAGCTATGGTGCTATGGAGCTCTGAAGCCATGGAGCTCTGGTGCTATGGAGCTATGGAGCTCTGGTGCTATGGAGCTATGGAGGTATGGAGCCACCAGCCAGCACCCTCCGTGGCTGGATCAATGGAAGTGTTTTAGGTACCAGGCAGCCAAAGGGCCGAGGCCTCACGCTCGACCACGCCGGCGCAGAGTTCCAGCCGCTCGGATAAGCTCTGTCACTCACCCGCCGCGCAGCCACCGGTAACGGGGAAATGTCGCCGCCTGGCGGACACGCCGTTGTAAATGAATGGGCTTTCGCACTTAGTGCAATTTTCGCCAACTCTCTGACTTAGAGCTATGGAAGTATGGAGCTATGGAGCCACCAGCCACCCAGGCTGGAGCTATGGAGCTCTGGAGGTATGGAGCTCAGGTGCTATGGAAGTATGGAGCTATGGAGCTATGGAAGTATGGAGCTATGGAGCTATGGAGCTCTGGAAGTATGGAGCTATGGAGCTCTGGAGGTATGGAGCTATGGAGCCCTGGAGCCCTGGAGCTATGGAGCTCTGGTGCTATGGAGGTATGGAGCTCTGGAGGTATGGAGCTCTGGAGGTATGGAGCTATGGAGCTATGGAGCCCTGGAGCTATGGAGCTATGGAGCCCTGGAGCTATGGAGCTATGGAGCCCTGGAGCTATGGAGCTATGGAGCTCTGGTGCTATGGAGCTATGGAGCTCTGGTGCTATGGAGCTATGGAGCTCTGGTGCTATGGAGCTATGGAGCTCTGGTGCTATGGAGCTATGGAGCTCTGGAAGTATGGAGCTATGGAGCTCTGGAGGTATGGAGCTATGGAGCCCTGGAGCTATGGAGCCCTGGAGCTATGGAAGTATGGAGCTCTGGTGCTATGGAGCTATGGAGCTCTGGTGCTATGGAGCTATGGAGCTCTGGAGCTATGGAGCTCTGGAGGTATGGAGCTATGGAGCTATGGAGCTCTGGAGGTATGGAGCTATGGAAGTATGGAGCTCTGGTGCTATGGAGCTATGGAGCTCTGGTGCTATGGAGCTATGGAGCTCTGGTGCTATGGAGCTATGGAGCTATGGAGCTCTGGAAGTATGGAGCTCTGGTGCTATGGAGCTATGGAGCTCTGGTGCTATGGAGCTATGGAGCTCTGGTGCTATGGAGCTATGGAGCTCTGGTGCTATGGAGCTCTGGTGCTATGGAGCTCTGGTGCTATGGAGCTATGGAGCTCTGGTGCTATGGAGCTATGGAGCTCTGGAGGTATGGAGCTCTGGAGGTATGGAGCTCTGGAGGTATGGAGCTTTGGAGCCCTGGAGCTCTGGAGGTATGGAGCTATGGTGCTATGGAGCTCTGAAGCCATGGAGCTCTGGTGCTATGGAGCTCTGGAGCTCTGGAGGTATGGAGCTCTGGAGGTATGGAGCTATGGAGCCCTGGAGCTCTGGAGGTATGGAGCTATGGTGCTATGGAGCTCTGAAGCCATGGAGCTCTGGTGCTATGGAGCTCTGGAGCTCTGGAGGTATGGAGCTCTGGAGGTATGGAGCTATGGAGCCCTGGAGCTCTGGAGGTATGGAGCTATGGTGCTATGGAGCTCTGAAGCCATGGAGCTCTGGTGCTATGGAGCTCTGGAGCTCTGGAGGTATGGAGCTCTGGAGGTATGGAGCTCTGGAGGTATGGAGCTATGGAGCCCTGGAGCTCTGGAGGTATGGAGCTATGGTGCTATGGAGCTCTGAAGCCATGGAGCTCTGGTGCTATGGAGCTCTGGAGGTATGGAGCTCTGGAGGTATGGAGCTCTGGAGGTATGGAGCTATGGAGCCCTGGAGCTCTGGAGGTATGGAGCTATGGTGCTATGGAGCTCTGAAGCCATGGAGCTCTGGTGCTATGGAGCTATGGAGCTCTGGTGCTATGGAGCTATGGAGGTATGGAGCCACCAGCCAGCACCCTCCGTGGCTGGATCAATGGAAGTGTTTTAGGTACCAGGCAGCCAAAGGGCCGAGGCCTCACGCTCGACCACGCCGGCGCAGAGTTCCAGCCGCTCGGATAAGCTCTGTCACTCACCCGCCGCGCAGCCACCGGTAACGGGGAAATGTCGCCGCCTTGTGGACACGCCGTTGTAAATGAATGGGCTTTCGCACTTAGTGCAATTTTCGCCAACTCTCTGACTTAGAGCTATGGAAGTATGGAGCTATGGAGCCACCAGCCACCCAGGCTGGAGCTCTGGAGCTCTGGAGGTATGGAGCTCTGGTGCTATGGAAGTATGGAGCTCTGGTGCTATGGAAGTATGGAGCTATGGAGGTATGGAAGTATGGAGCTATGGAAGTATGGAGCTATGGAGCTCTGGAAGTATGGAGCTATGGAGCTCTG
Organism: Syngnathus leptorhynchus; assembly: GCF_054491065.1. Lineage (NCBI taxonomy): Eukaryota > Metazoa > Chordata > Actinopteri > Syngnathiformes > Syngnathidae > Syngnathus > Syngnathus leptorhynchus. Next base: position 88,254 of record NW_028232060.1, read on the forward strand.
GAGGTATGGAGCCCTGGAGCTATGGAGCCCTGGAGCTATGGAAGTATGGAGCTCTGGTGCTATGGAGCTATGGAGCTCTGGTGCTATGGAGCTATGGAGCTATGGAGCTCTGGAGCTATGGAGCTCTGGAGGTATGGAGCTATGGAGCTATGGAGCTCTGGAGGTATGGAGCTATGGAGCTATGGAAGTATGGAGCTCTGGTGCTATGGAGCTATGGAGCTCTGGTGCTATGGAGCTATGGAGCTCTGGTGCTATGGAGCTATGGAGCTATGGAGCTCTGGAAGTATGGAGCTCTGGTGCTATGGAGCTATGGAGCTCTGGTGCTATGGAGCTATGGAGCTCTGGTGCTATGGAGCTCTGGTGCTATGGAGCTCTGGTGCTATGGAGCTATGGAGCTCTGGTGCTATGGAGCTCTGGAGGTATGGAGCTCTGGAGGTATGGAGCTCTGGAGGTATGGAGCTATGGAGCCCTGGAGCTCTGGAGGTATGGAGCTATGGTGCTATGGAGCTCTGAAGCCATGGAGCTCTGGTGCTATGGAGCTATGGAGCTCTGGTGCTATGGAGCTATGGAGCTATGGAGCTATGGAGCTCTGGAAGTATGGAGCTCTGGTGCTATGGAGCTATGGAGCTCTGGTGCTATGGAGCTATGGAGCTCTGGTGCTATGGAGCTATGGAGCTCTGGTGCTATGGAGCTCTGGTGCTATGGAGCTCTGGTGCTATGGAGCTATGGAGCTCTGGTGCTATGGAGCTATGGAGCTATGGAGCTATGGAGCTCTGGAGGTATGGAGCTCTGGAGGTATGGAGCTATGGAGCCCTGGAGCTCTGGAGGTATGGAGCTATGGTGCTATGGAGCTCTGAAGCCATGGAGCTCTGGTGCTATGGAGCTCTGGAGCTCTGGAGGTATGGAGCTCTGGAGGTATGGAGCTATGGAGCCCTGGAGCTCTGGAGGTATGGAGCTATGGTGCTATGGAGCTCTGAAGCCATGGAGCTCTGGTGCTATGGAGCTCTGGAGCTCTGGAGGTATGGAGCTCTGGAGGTATGGAGCTCTGGAGGTATGGAGCTATGGAGCCCTGGAGCTCTGGAGGTATGGAGCTATGGTGCTATGGAGCTCTGAAGCCATGGAGCTCTGGTGCTATGGAGCTCTGGAGGTATGGAGCTCTGGAGGTATGGAGCTCTGGAGGTATGGAGCTATGGAGCCCTGGAGCTCTGGAGGTATGGAGCTATGGTGCTATGGAGCTCTGAAGCCATGGAGCTCTGGTGCTATGGAGCTCTGGAGGTATGGAGCTCTGGAGGTATGGAGCTCTGGAGGTATGGAGCTATGGAGCCCTGGAGCTCTGGAGGTATGGAGCTATGGTGCTATGGAGCTCTGAAGCCATGGAGCTCTGGTGCTATGGAGCTATGGAGCTCTGGTGCTATGGAGCTATGGAGGTATGGAGCCACCAGCCAGCACCCTCCGTGGCTGGATCAATGGAAGTGTTTTAGGTACCAGGCAGCCAAAGGGCCGAGGCCTCACGCTCGACCACGCCGGCGCAGAGTTCCAGCCGCTCGGATAAGCTCTGTCACTCACCCGCCGCGCAGCCACCGGTAACGGGGAAATGTCGCCGCCTGGCGGACACGCCGTTGTAAATGAATGGGCTTTCGCACTTAGTGCAATTTTCGCCAACTCTCTGACTTAGAGCTATGGAAGTATGGAGCTATGGAGCCACCAGCCACCCAGGCTGGAGCTATGGAGCTCTGGAGGTATGGAGCTCAGGTGCTATGGAAGTATGGAGCTATGGAGCTATGGAAGTATGGAGCTATGGAGCTATGGAGCTCTGGAAGTATGGAGCTATGGAGCTCTGGAGGTATGGAGCTATGGAGCCCTGGAGCCCTGGAGCTATGGAGCTCTGGTGCTATGGAGGTATGGAGCTCTGGAGGTATGGAGCTCTGGAGGTATGGAGCTATGGAGCTATGGAGCCCTGGAGCTATGGAGCTATGGAGCCCTGGAGCTATGGAGCTATGGAGCCCTGGAGCTATGGAGCTATGGAGCTCTGGTGCTATGGAGCTATGGAGCTCTGGTGCTATGGAGCTATGGAGCTCTGGTGCTATGGAGCTATGGAGCTCTGGTGCTATGGAGCTATGGAGCTCTGGAAGTATGGAGCTATGGAGCTCTGGAGGTATGGAGCTATGGAGCCCTGGAGCTATGGAGCCCTGGAGCTATGGAAGTATGGAGCTCTGGTGCTATGGAGCTATGGAGCTCTGGTGCTATGGAGCTATGGAGCTCTGGAGCTATGGAGCTCTGGAGGTATGGAGCTATGGAGCTATGGAGCTCTGGAGGTATGGAGCTATGGAGCTATGGAAGTATGGAGCTCTGGTGCTATGGAGCTATGGAGCTCTGGTGCTATGGAGCTATGGAGCTCTGGAGGTATGGAGCTATGGAGCCCTGGAGCTCTGGAGGTATGGAGCTATGGTGCTATGGAGCTCTGAAGCCATGGAGCTCTGGTGCTATGGAGCTCTGGAGGTATGGAGCTCTGGAGGTATGGAGCTCTGGAGGTATGGAGCTATGGAGCCCTGGAGCTCTGGAGGTATGGAGCTATGGTGCTATGGAGCTCTGAAGCCATGGAGCTCTGGTGCTATGGAGCTATGGAGCTCTGGTGCTATGGAGCTATGGAGGTATGGAGCCACCAGCCAGCACCCTCCGTGGCTGGATCAATGGAAGTGTTTTAGGTACCAGGCAGCCAAAGGGCCGAGGCCTCACGCTCGGCCACGCCGGCGCAGAGTTCCAGCCGCTCGGATAAGCTCTGTCACTCACCCGCCGCGCAGCCACCGGTAACGGGGAAATGTCGCCGCCTTGTGGACACGCCGTTGTAAATGAATGGGCTTTCGCACTTAGTGCAATTTTCGCCAACTCTCTGACTTAGAGCTATGGAAGTATGGAGCTATGGAGCCACCAGCCACCCAGGCTGGAGCTCTGGAGCTCTGGAGGTATGGAGCTCTGGTGCTATGGAAGTATGGAGCTCTGGTGCTATGGAAGTATGGAGCTATGGAGGTATGGAAGTATGGAGCTATGGAAGTATGGAGCTATGGAGCTCTGGAAGTATGGAGCTATGGAGCTCTGGAGGTATGGAGCCCTGGAGCTATGGAGCCCTGGAGCTATGGAAGTATGGAGCTCTGGTGCTATGGAGCTATGGAGCTCTGGTGCTATGGAGCTATGGAGCTATGGAGCTCTGGAGCTATGGAGCTCTGGAGGTATGGAGCTATGGAGCTATGGAGCTCTGGAGGTATGGAGCTATGGAGCTATGGAAGTATGGAGCTCTGGTGCTATGGAGCTATGGAGCTCTGGTGCTATGGAGCTATGGAGCTCTGGTGCTATGGAGCTATGGAGCTATGGAGCTCTGGAAGTATGGAGCTCTGGTGCTATGGAGCTATGGAGCTCTGGTGCTATGGAGCTCTGGTGCTATGGAGCTCTGGTGCTATGGAACTCTGGTGCTATGGAGCTATGGAGCTCTGGTGCTATGGAGCTATGGAGCTCTGGAGGTATGGAGCTCTGGAGGTATGGAGCTCTGGAGGTATGGAGCTATGGAGCCCTGGAGCTCTGGAGGTATGGAGCTATGGTGCTATGGAGCTCTGAAGCCATGGAGCTCTGGTGCTATGGAGCTCTGGAGCTCTGGAGGTATGGAGCTCTGGAGGTATGGAGCTATGGAGCCCTGGAGCTCTGGAGGTATGGAGCTATGGAGCTCTGAAGCCATGGAGCTCTGGTGCTATGGAGCTCTGGAGCTCTGGAGGTATGGAGCTCTGGAGGTATGGAGCTATGGAGCCCTGGAGCTCTGGAGGTATGGAGCTATGGTGCTATGGAGCTCTGAAGCCATGGAGCTCTGGTGCTATGGAGCTCTGGAGCTCTGGAGGTATGGAGCTCTGGAGGTATGGAGCTCTGGAGGTATGGAGCTATGGAGCCCTGGAGCTCTGGAGGTATGGAGCTATGGTGCTATGGAGCTCTGAAGCCATGGAGCTCTGGTGCTATGGAGCTCTGGAGGTATGGAGCTCTGGAGGTATGGAGCTCTGGAGGTATGGAGCTATGGAGCCCTGGAGCTCTGGAGGTATGGAGCTATGGTGCTATGGAGCTCTGAAGCCATGGAGCTCTGGTGCTATGGAGCTCTGGAGGTATGGAGCTCTGGAGGTATGGAGCTCTGGAGGTATGGAGCTATGGAGCCCTGGAGCTCTGGAGGTATGGAGCTATGGTGCTATGGAGCTCTGAAGCCATGGAGCTCTGGTGCTATGGAGCTATGGAGCTCTGGTGCTATGGAGCTATGGAGGTATGGAGCCACCAGCCAGCACCCTCCGTGGCTGGATCAATGGAAGTGTTTTAGGTACCAGGCAGCCAAAGGGCCGAGGCCTCACGCTCGACCACGCCGGCGCAGAGTTCCAGCCGCTCGGATAAGCTCTGTCACTCACCCGCCGCGCAGCCACCGGTAACGGGGAAATGTCGCCGCCTTGTGGACACGCCGTTGTAAATGAATGGGCTTTCGCACTTAGTGCAATTTTCGCCAACTCTCTGACTGGAGCTATGGAAGTATGGAGCTATGGAGCCACCAGCCACCCAGGCTGGAGCTATGGAGCTCTGGAGGTATGGAGCTCTGGTGCTATGGAAGTATGGAGCTATGGAGCTATGGAAGTATGGAGCTATGGAGCTATGGAGCTCTGGAAGTATGGAGCTATGGAGCTCTGGAGGTATGGAGCTATGAAGCCCTGGAGCCCTGGAGCTATGGAGCCCTGGAGCTATGGAGCTATGGAGCCCTGGAGCTATGGAGCTATGGAGCCCTGGAGCTATGGAGCTATGGAGCTCTGGTGCTATGGAGCTATGGAGCTCTGGTGCTATGGAGCTATGGAGCTCTGGTGCTATGGAGCTATGGAGCTCTGGTGCTATGGAGCTATGGAGCTCTGGAAGTATGGAGCTATGGAGCTCTGGAGGTATGGAGCTATGGAGCTCTGGAAGTATGGAGCTATGGAGCCCTGGAGCTATGGAGCCCTGGAGCTATGGAAGTATGGAGCTCTGGTGCTATGGAGCTATGGAGCTCTGGTGCTATGGAGCTATGGAGCTCTGGAGCTATGGAGCTCTGGAGGTATGGAGCTATGGAGCTCTGGAGGTATGGAGCTATGGAGCTATGGAAGTATGGAGCTCTGGTGCTATGGAGCTATGGAGCTCTGGTGCTATGGAGCTATGGAGCTCTGGTGCTATGGAGCTATGGAGCTATGGAGCTCTGGAAGTATGGAACTCTGGTGCTATGGAGCTATGGAGCTCTGGTGCTATGGAGCTATGGAGCTCTGGTGCTATGGAGCTATGGAGCTCTGGTGCTATGGAGCTATGGTGCTATGGAGCTCTGGTGCTATGGAGCTATGGAGCTCTGGTGCTATGGAGCTATGGAGCTCTGGAGGTATGGAGCTCTGGAGGTATGGAGCTCTGGAGGTATGGAGCTTTGGAGCCCTGGAGCTCTGGAGGTATGGAGCTATGGTGCTATGGAGCTCTGAAGCCATGGAGCTCTGGTGCTATGGAGCTATGGAGCTCTGGTGCTATGGAGCTATGGAGGTATGGAGCTATGGAGCCCTGGAGCTCTGGAGGTATGGAGCTATGGTGCTATGGAGCTCTGAAGCCATGGAGCTCTGGTGCTATGGAGCTCTGGAGCTCTGGAGGTATGGAGCTCTGGAGGTATGGAGCTATGGAGCCCTGGAGCTCTGGAGGTATGGAGCTATGGTGCTATGGAGCTCTGAAGCCATGGAGCTCTGGTGCTATGGAGCTCTGGAGCTCTGGAGGTATGGAGCTCTGGAGGTATGGAGCTCTGGAGGTATGGAGCTATGGAGCCCTGGAGCTCTGGAGGTATGGAGCTATGGTGCTATGGAGCTCTGAAGCCATGGAGCTCTGGTGCTATGGAGCTCTGGAGGTATGGAGCTCTGGAGGTATGGAGCTCTGGAGGTATGGAGCTATGGAGCCCTGGAGCTCTGGAGGTATGGAGCTATGGTGCTATGGAGCTCTGAAGCCATGGAGCTCTGGTGCTATGGAGCTATGGAGCTCTGGTGCTATGGAGCTATGGAGGTATGGAGCCACCAGCCAGCACCCTCCGTGGCTGGATCAATGGAAGTGTTTTAGGTACCAGGCAGCCAAAGGGCCGAGGCCTCACGCTCGACCACGCCGGCGCAGAGTTCCAGCCGCTCGGATAAGCTCTGTCACTCACCCGCCGCGCAGCCACCGGTAACGGGGAAATGTCGCCGCCTTGTGGACACGCCGTTGTAAATGAATGGGCTTTCGCACTTAGTGCAATTTTCGCCAACTCTCTGACTTAGAGCTATGGAAGTATGGAGCTATGGAGCCACCAGCCACCCAGGCTGGAGCTCTGGAGCTCTGGAGGTATGGAGCTCTGGTGCTATGGAAGTATGGAGCTCTGGTGCTATGGAAGTATGGAGCTATGGAGGTATGGAAGTATGGAGCTATGGAAGTATGGAGCTATGGAGCTCTGGAAGTATGGAGCTATGGAGCTCTGGAGGTATGGAGCCCTGGAGCTATGGAGCCCTGGAGCTATGGAAGTATGGAGCTCTGGTGCTATGGAGCTATGGAGCTCTGGTGCTATGGAGCTATGGAGCTATGGAGCTCTGGAGCTATGGAGCTCTGGAGGTATGGAGCTATGGAGCTATGGAGCTCTGGAGGTATGGAGCTATGGAGCTATGGAAGTATGGAGATCTGGTGCTATGGAGCTATGGAGCTCTGGTGCTATGGAGCTATGGAGCTCTGGTGCTATGGAGCTATGGAGCTATGGAGCTCTGGAAGTATGGAGCTCTGGTGCTATGGAGCTATGGAGCTCTGGTGCTATGGAGCTATGGAGCTCTGGTGCTATGGAGCTCTGGTGCTATGGAGCTCTGGTGCTATGGAGCTATGGAGCTCTGGTGCTATGGAGCTCTGGAGGTATGGAGCTCTGGAGGTATGGAGCTCTGGAGGTATGGAGCTATGGAGCCCTGGAGCTCTGGAGGTATGGAGCTATGGTGCTATGGAGCTCTGAAGCCATGGAGCTCTGGTGCTATGGAGCTATGGAGCTCTGGTGCTATGGAGCTATGGAGCTATGGAACTCTGGAAGTATGGAGCTCTGGTGCTATGGAGCTATGGAGCTCTGGTGCTATGGAGCTATGGAGCTCTGGTGCTATGGAGCTATGGAGCTCTGGTGCTATGGAGCTCTGGTGCTATGGAGCTCTGGTGCTATGGAGCTATGGAGCTCTGGTGCTATGGAGCTATGGAGCTCTGGAGGTATGGAGCTCTGGAGGTATGGAGCTCTGGAGGTATGGAGCTATGGAGCCCTGGAGCTCTGGAGGTATGGAGCTATGGTGCTATGGAGCTCTGAAGCCATGGAGCTCTGGTGCTATGGAGCTCTGGAGCTCTGGAGGTATGGAGCTCTGGAGGTATGGAGCTATGGAGCCCTGGAGCTCTGGAGGTATGGAGCTATGGTGCTATGGAGCTCTGAAGCCATGGAGCTCTGGTGCTATGGAGCTCTGGAGCTCTGGAGGTATGGAGCTCTGGAGGTATGGAGCTCTGGAGGTATGGAGCTATGGAGCCCTGGAGCTCTGGAGGTATGGAGCTATGGTGCTATGGAGCTCTGAAGCCATGGAGCTCTGGTGCTATGGAGCTCTGGAGGTATGGAGCTCTGGAGGTATGGAGCTCTGGAGGTATGGAGCTATGGAGCCCTGGAGCTCTGGAGGTATGGAGCTATGGTGCTATGGAGCTCTGAAGCCATGGAGCTCTGGTGCTATGGAGCTCTGGAGGTATGGAGCTCTGGAGGTATGGAGCTCTGGAGGTATGGAGCTATGGAGCCCTGGAGCTCTGGAGGTATGGAGCTATGGTGCTATGGAGCTCTGAAGCCATGGAGCTCTGGTGCTATGGAGCTATGGAGCTCTGGTGCTATGGAGCTATGGAGGTATGGAGCCACCAGCCAGCACCCTCCGTGGCTGGATCAATGGAAGTGTTTTAGGTACCAGGCAGCCAAAGGGCCGAGGCCTCACGCTCGACCACGCCGGCGCAGAGTTCCAGCCGCTCGGATAAGCTCTGTCACTCACCCGCCGCGCAGCCACCGGTAACGGGGAAATGTCGCCGCCTTGTGGACACGCCGTTGTAAATGAATGGGCTTTCGCACTTAGTGCAATTTTCGCCAACTCTCTGACTGGAGCTATGGAAGTATGGAGCTATGGAGCTACCAGCCACCCAGGCTGGAGCTATGGAGCTCTGGAGGTATGGAGCTCTGGTGCTATGGAAGTATGGAGCTATGGAGCTATGGAAGTATGGAGCTATGGAGCTCTGGAAGTATGGAGCTATGGAGCTCTGGAGGTATGGAGCTATGGAGCCCTGGAGCCCTGGAGCTATGGAGCCCTGGAGCTATGGAGCTATGGAGCCCTGGAGCTATGGAGCTATGGAGCCCTGGAGCTATGGAGCTATGGAGCTCTGGTGCTATGGAGCTATGGAGCTCTGGTGCTATGGAGCTATGGAGCTCTGGTGCTATGGAGCTATGGAGCTCTGGTGCTATGGAGCTATGGAGCTCTGGAAGTATGGAGCTATGGAGCTCTGGAGGTATGGAGCTATGGAGCTCTGGAGGTATGGAGCTATGGAGCCCTGGAGCTATGGAGCCCTGGAGCTATGGAAGTATGGAGCTCTGGTGCTATGGAGCTATGGAGCTCTGGTGCTATGGAGCTATGGAGCTCTGGAGCTATGGAGCTCTGGAGGTATGGAGCTATGGAGCTCTGGAGGTATGGAGCTATGGAGCTATGGAAGTATGGAGCTCTGGTGCTATGGAGCTATGGAGCTCTGGTGCTATGGAGCTATGGAGCTCTGGTGCTATGGAGCTATGGAGCTATGGAGCTCTGGAAGTATGGAGCTCTGGTGCTATGGAGCTATGGAGCTCTGGTGCTATGGAGCTATGGAGCTCTGGTGCTATGGAGCTATGGAGCTCTGGTGCTATGGAGCTATGGTGCTATGGAGCTCTGGTGCTATGGAGCTATGGAGCTCTGGTGCTATGGAGCTATGGAGCTCTGGAGGTTTGGAGCTCTGGAGGTATGGAGCTCTGGAGGTATGGAGCTTTGGAGCCCTGGAGCTCTGGAGGTATGGAGCTATGGTGCTATGGAGCTCTGAAGCCATGGAGCTCTGGTGCTATGGAGCTATGGAGCTCTGGTGCTATGGAGCTATGGAGGTATGGAGCCACCAGCCAGCACCCTCCGTGGCTGGATCAATGGAAGTGTTTTAGGTACCAGGCAGCCAAAGGGCCGAGGCCTCACGCTCGACCACGCCGGCGCAGAGTTCCAGCCGCTCGGATAAGCTCTGTCACTCACCCGCCGCGCAGCCACCGGTAAAGGGGAAATGTCGCCGCCTGGCGGACACGCCGTTGTAAATGAATGGGCTTTCGCACTTAGTGCAATTTTCGCCAACTCTCTGACTTAGAGCTATGGAAGTATGGAGCTATGGAGCCACCAGCCACCCAGGCTGGAGCTATGGAGCTCTGGAGGTATGGAGCTCAGGTGCTATGGAAGTATGGAGCTATGGAGCTATGGAAGTATGGAGCTATGGAGCTATGGAGCTCTGGAAGTATGGAGCTATGGAGCTCTGGAGGTATGGAGCTATGGAGCCCTGGAGCTATGGAGCTCTGGTGCTATGGAGGTATGGAGCTCTGGAGGTATGGAGCTCTGGAGGTATGGAGCTATGGAGCTATGGAGCCCTGGAGCTATGGAGCTATGGAGCCCTGGAGCTATGGAGCTATGGAGCCCTGGAGCTATGGAGCTATGGAGCTCTGGTGCTATGGAGCTATGGAGCTCTGGTGCTATGGAGCTATGGAGCTCTGGTGCTATGGAGCTATGGAGCTCTGGTGCTATGGAGCTATGGAGCTCTGGAAGTATGGAGCTATGGAGCTCTGGAGGTATGGAGCTATGGAGCCCTGGAGCTATGGAGCCCTGGAGCTATGGAAGTATGGAGCTCTGGTGCTATGGAGCTATGGAGCTATGGAGCTCTGGTGCTATGGAGCTATGGAGCTCTGGAGCTATGGAGCTCTGGAGGTATGGAGCTATGGAGGTATGGAGCTCTGGAGGTATGGAGCTATGGAGCTATGGAAGTATGGAGCTCTGGTGCTATGGAGCTATGGAGCTCTGGTGCTATGGAGCTATGGAGCTCTGGTGCTATGGAGCTATGGAACTCTGGAAGTATGGAGCTCTGGTGCTATGGAGCTATGGAGCTCTGGTGCTATGGAGCTATGGAGCTCTGGTGCTATGGAGCTATGGAGCTCTGGTGCTATGGAGCTCTGGTGCTACGGAGCTCTGGTGCTATGGAGCTATGGAGCTCTGGTGCTATGGAGCTATGGAGCTCTGGAGGTATGGAGCTCTGGAGGTATGGAGCTCTGGAGGTATGGAGCTTTGGAGCCCTGGAGCTCTGGAGGTATGGAGCTATGGTGCTATGGAGCTCTGAAGCCATGGAGCTCTGGTGCTATGGAGCTCTGGAGCTCTGGAGGTATGGAGCTCTGGAGGTATGGAGCTATGGAGCCCTGGAGCTCTGGAGGTATGGAGCTATGGTGCTATGGAGCTCTGAAGCCATGGAGCTCTGGTGCTATGGAGCTCTGGAGCTCTGGAGGTATGGAGCTCTGGAGGTATGGAGCTATGGAGCCCTGGAGCTCTGGAGGTATGGAGCTATGGTGCTATGGAGCTCTGAAGCCATGGAGCTCTGGTGCTATGGAGCTCTGGAGCTCTGGAGGTATGGAGCTCTGGAGGTATGGAGCTCTGGAGGTATGGAGCTATGGAGCCCTGGAGCTCTGGAGGTATGGAGCTATGGTGCTATGGAGCTCTGAAGCCATGGAGCTCTGGTGCTATGGAGCTCTGGAGGTATGGAGCTCTGGAGGTATGGAGCTCTGGAGGTATGGAGCTATGGAGCCCTGGAGCTCTGGAGGTATGGAGCTATGGTGCTATGGAGCTCTGAAGCCATGGAGCTCTGGTGCTATGGAGCTCTGGAGGTATGGAGCTCTGGAGGTATGGAGCTCTGGAGGTATGGAGCTATGGAGCCCTGGAGCTCTGGAGGTATGGAGCTATGGTGCTATGGAGCTCTGAAGCCATGGAGCTCTGGTGCTATGGAGCTCTGGAGGTATGGAGCTCTGGAGGTATGGAGCTCTGGAGGTATGGAGCTATGGAGCCCTGGAGCTCTGGAGGTATGGAGCTATGGTGCTATGGAGCTCTGAAGCCATGGAGCTCTGGTGCTATGGAGCTCTGGAGGTATGGAGCTCTGGAGGTATGGAGCTCTGGAGGTATGGAGCTATGGAGCCCTGGAGCTCTGGAGGTATGGAGCTATGGTGCTATGGAGCTCTGAAGCCATGGAGCTCTGGTGCTATGGAGCTATGGAGCTCTGGTGCTATGGAGCTATGGAGGTATGGAGCCACCAGCCAGCACCCTCCGTGGCTGGATCAATGGAAGTGTTTTAGGTACCAGGCAGCCAAAGGGCCGAGGCCTCACGCTCGACCACGCCGGCGCAGAGTTCCAGCCGCTCGGATAAGCTCTGTCACTCACCCGCCGCGCAGCCACCGGTAACGGGGAAATGTCGCCGCCTGGCGGACACGCCGTTGTAAATGAATGGGCTTTCGCACTTAGTGCAATTTTCGCCAACTCTCTGACTTAGAGCTATGGAAGTATGGAGCTATGGAGCCACCAGCCACCCAGGCTGGAGCTATGGAGCTCTCGAGGTATGGAGCTCAGGTGCTATGGAAGTATGGAGCTATGGAGCTATGGAAGTATGGGGCTATGGAGCTATGGAGCTCTGGAAGTATGGAGCTATGGAGCTCTGGAGGTATGGAGCTATGGAGCCCTGGAGCTATGGAGCTCTGGTGCTATGGAGGTATGGAGCTCTGGAGGTATGGAGCTCTGGAGGTATGGAGCTATGGAGCTATGGAGCCCTGGAGCTATGGAGCTATGGAGCCCTGGAGCTATGGAGCTATGGAGCCCTGGAGCTATGGAGCTATGGAGCTCTGGTGCTATGGAGCTATGGAGCTCTGGTGCTATGGAGCTATGGAGCTCTGGTGCTATGGAGCTATGGAGCTCTGGTGCTATGGAGCTATGGAGCTCTGGAAGTATGGAGCTATGGAGCTCTGGAGGTATGGAGCTATGGAGCCCTGGAGCTATGGAGCCCTGGAGCTATGGAAGTATGGAGCTCTGGTGCTATGGAGCTATGGAGCTCTGGTGCTATGGAGCTATGGAGCTATGGAGCTCTGGAGCTATGGAGCTCTGGAGGTATGGAGCTATGGAGCTATGGAGCTCTGGAGGTATGGAGCTATGGAGCTATGGAAGTATGGAGCTCTGGTGCTATGGAGCTATGGAGCTCTGGTGCTATGGAGCTATGGAGCTCTGGTGCTATGGAGCTATGGAGCTATGGAGCTCTGGAAGTATGGAGCTCTGGTGCTATGGAGCTATGGAGCTCTGGTGCTATGGAGCTATGGAGCTATGGAGCTCTGGTGCTATGGAGCTATGGAGCTCTGGTGCTATGGAGCTCTGGTGCTATGGAGCTCTGGTGCTATGGAGCTATGGAGCTCTGGTGCTATGGAGCTATGGAGCTCTGGAGGTATGGAGCTCTGGAGGTATGGAGCTCTGGAGGTATGGAGCTTTGGAGCCCTGGAGCTCTGGAGGTATGGAGCTATGGTGTTATGGAGCTCTGAAGCCATGGAGCTCTGGTGCTATGGAGCTCTGGAGCTCTGGAGGTATGGAGCTCTGGAGGTATGGAGCTATGGAGCCCTGGAGCTCTGGAGGTATGGAGCTATGGTGCTATGGAGCTCTGAAGCCATGGAGCTCTGGTGCTATGGAGCTCTGGAGCTCTGGAGGTATGGAGCTCTGGAGGTATGGAGCTATGGAGCCCTGGAGCTCTGGAGGTATGGAGCTATGGTGCTATGGAGCTCTGAAGCCATGGAGCTCTGGTGCTATGGAGCTCTGGAGCTCTGGAGGTATGGAGCTCTGGAGGTATGGAGCTCTGGAGGTATGGAGCTATGGAGCCCTGGAGCTCTGGAGGTATGGAGCTATGGTGCTATGGAGCTCTGAAGCCATGGAACTCTGGTGCTATAAAGCTCTGGAGGTATGGAGCTCTGGAGGTATGGAGCTCTGGAGGTATGGAGCTATGGAGCCCTGGAGCTCTGGAGGTATGGAGCTATGGTGCTATGGAGCTCTGAAGCCATGGAGCTCTGGTGCTATGGAGCTCTGGAGGTATGGAGCTCTGGAGGTATGGAGCTCTGGAGGTATGGAGCTATGGAGCCCTGGAGCTCTGGAGGTATGGAGCTATGGTGCTATGGAGCTCTGAAGCCATGGAGCTCTGGTGCTATGGAGCTATGGAGCTCTGGTGCTATGGAGCTATGGAGGTATGGAGCCACCAGCCAGCACCCTCCGTGGCTGGATCAATGGAAGTGTTTTAGGTACCAGGCAGCCAAAGGGCCGAGGCCTCACGCTCGACCACGCCGGCGCAGAGTTCCAGCCGCTCGGATAAGCTCTGTCACTCACCCGCCGCGCAGCCACCGGTAACGGGGAAATGTCGCCGCCTGGCGGACACGCCGTTGTAAATGAATGGGCTTTCGCACTTAGTGCAATTTTCGCCAACTCTCTGACTTAGAGCTATGGAAGTATGGAGCTATGGAGCCACCAGCCACCCAGGCTGGAGCTATGGAGCTCTGGAGGTATGGAGCTCAGGTGCTATGGAAGTATGGAGCTATGGAGCTATGGAAGTATGGAGCTATGGAGCTATGGAGCTCTGGAAGTATGGAGCTATGGAGCTCTGGAGGTATGGAGCTATGGAGCCCTGGAGCTATGGAGCTCTGGTGCTATGGAGGTATGGAGCTCTGGAGGTATGGAGCTCTGGAGGTATGGAGCTATGGAGCCCTGGAGCTATGGAGCTATGGAGCCCTGGAGCTATGGAGCCCTGGAGCTATGGAGCTATGGAGCTCTGGTGCTATGGAGCTATGGAGCTCTGGTGCTATGGAGCTATGGAGCTCTGGTGCTATGGAGCTATGGAGCTCTGGTGCTATGGAGCTATGGAGCTCTGGAAGTATGGAGCTATGGAGCTCTGGAGGTATGGAGCTATGGAGCCCTGGAGCTATGGAGCCCTGGAGCTATGGAAGTATGGAGCTCTGGTGCTATGGAGCTATGGAAGTATGGAGCTATGGAGGTATGGAAGTATGGAGCTATGGAAGTATGGAGCTATGGAGCTCTGGAAGTATGGAGCTATGGAGCTCTGGAGGTATGGAGCCCTGGAGCTATGGAGCCCTGGAGCTATGGAAGTATGGAGCTCTGGTGCTATGGAGCTATGGAGCTCTGGTGCTATGGAGCTATGGAGCTCTGGAGCTATGGAGCTCTGGAGGTATGGAGCTATGGAGCTATGGAGCTCTGGAGGTATGGAGCTATGGAGCTATGGAAGTATGGAGCTCTGGTGCTATGGAGCTATGGAGCTCTGGTGCTATGGAGCTATGGAGCTCTGGTGCTATGGAGCTATGGAGCTATGGAGCTCTGGAAGTATGGAGCTCTGGTGCTATGGAGCTATGGAGCTCTGGTGCTTTGGAGCTATGGAGCTCTGGTGCTATGGAGTTCTGGTGCTATGGAGCTCTGGTGCTATGGAGCTATGGAGCTCTGGTGCTATGGAGCTCTGGAGGTATGGAGCTCTGGAGGTATGGAGCTCTGGAGGTATGGAGCTATGGAGCCCTGGAGCTCTGGAGGTATGGAGCTATGGTGCTATGGAGCTCTGAAGCCATGGAGCTCTGGTGCTATGGAGCTATGGAGCTCTGGTGCTATGGAGCTATGGAGCTATGGAGCTCTGGAAGTATGGAGCTCTGGTGCTATGGAGCTATGGAGCTCTGGTGCTATGGAGCTATGGAGCTCTGGTGCTATGGAGCTATGGAGCTCTGGTGCTATGGAGCTCTGGTGCTATGGAGCTCTGGTGCTATGGAGCTATGGAGCTCTGGTGCTATGGAGCTATGGAGCTCTGGAGGTATGGAGCTCTGGAGGTATGGAGCTCTGGTGCTATGGAGCTATGGAGCTCTGGTGCTATGGAGCTATGGAGCTCTGGTGCTATGGAGCTATGGAGCTATGGAGCTCTGGAAGTATGGAGCTCTGGTGCTATGGAGCTATGGAGCTCTGGTGCTTTGGAGCTATGGAGCTCTGGTGCTATGGAGTTCTGGTGCTATGGAGCTCTGGTGCTATGGCGCTATGGAGCTCTGGTGCTATGGAGCTCTGGAGGTATGGAGCTCTGGAGGTATGGAGCTCTGGAGGTATGGAGCTATGGAGCCCTGGAGCTCTGGAGGTATGGAGCTATGGTGCTATGGAGCTCTGAAGCCATGGAGCTCTGGTGCTATGGAGCTATGGAGCTCTGGTGCTATGGAGCTATGGAGCTATGGAGCTCTGGAAGTATGGAGCTCTGGTGCTATGGAGCTATGGAGCTCTGGTGCTATGGAGCTATGGAGCTCTGGTGCTATGGAGCTATGGAGCTCTGGTGCTATGGAGCTCTGGTGCTATGGAGCTCTGGTGCTATGGAGCTATGGAGCTCTGGTGCTATGGAGCTATGGAGCTCTGGAGGTATGGAGCTCTGGAGGTATGGAGCTCTGGAGGTATGGAGCTATGGAGCCCTGGAGCTCTGGAGGTATGGAGCTATGGTGCTATGGAGCTCTGAAGCCATGGAGCTCTGGTGCTATGGAGCTCTGGAGCTCTGGAGGTATGGAGCTCTGGAGGTATGGAGCTATGGAGCCCTGGAGCTCTGGAGGTATGGCGCTATGGAGCTCTGAAGCCATGGAGCTCTGGTGCTATGGAGCTCTGGAGCTCTGGAGGTATGGAGCTCTGGAGGTATGGAGCTCTGGAGGTATGGAGCTATGGAGCCCTGGAGCTCTGGAGGTATGGAGCTATGGTGCTATGGAGCTCTGAAGCCATGGAGCTCTGGTGCTATGGAGCTCTGGAGGTATGGAGCTCTGGAGGTATGGAGCTCTGGAGGTATGGAGCTATGGAGCCCTGGAGCTCTGGAGGTATGGAGCTATGGTGCTATGGAGCTCTGAAGCCATGGAGCTCTGGTGCTATGGAGCTCTGGAGGTATGGAGCTCTGGAGGTATGGAGCTCTGGAGGTATGGAGCTATGGAGCCCTGGAGCTCTGGAGGTATGGAGCTATGGTGCTATGGAGCTCTGAAGCCATGGAGCTCTGGTGCTATGGAGCTATGGAGCTCTGGTGCTATGGAGCTATGGAGGTATGGAGCTATGGAGCCCTGGAGCTCTGGAGGTATGGAGCTATGGTGCTATGGAGCTCTGAAGCCATGGAGCTCTGGTGCTATGGAGCTCTGGAGCTCTGGAGGTATGGAGCTCTGGAGGTATGGAGCTATGGAGCCCTGGAGCTCTGGAGGTATGGAGCTATGGTGCTATGGAGCTCTGAAGCCATGGAGCTCTGGTGCTATGGAGCTCTGGAGCTCTGGAGGTATGGAGCTCTGGAGGTATGGAGCTCTGGAGGTATGGAGCTATGGAGCCCTGGAGCTCTGGAGGTATGGAGCTATGGTGCTATGGAGCTCTGAAGCCATGGAGCTCTGGTGCTATGGAGCTCTGGAGGTATGGAGCTCTGGAGGTATGGAGCTCTGGAGGTATGGAGCTATGGAGCCCTGGAGCTCTGGAGGTATGGAGCTATGGTGCTATGGAGCTCTGAAGCCATGGAGCTCTGGTGCTATGGAGCTATGGAGCTCTGGTGCTATGGAGCTATGGAGGTATGGAGCCACCAGCCAGCACCCTCCGTGGCTGGATCAATGGAAGTGTTTTAGGTACCAGGCAGCAAAAGGGCCGAGGCCTCACGCTCGACCACGCCGGCGCAGAGTTCCAGCCGCTCGGATAAGCTCTGTCACTCACCCGCCGCGCAGCCACCGGTAACGGGGAAATGTCGCCGCCTTGTGGACACGCCGTTGTAAATGAATGGGCTTTCGCACTTAGTGCAATTTTCGCCAACTCTCTGACTTAGAGCTATGGAAGTATGGAGCTATGGAGCCACCAGCCACCCAGGCTGGAGCTCTGGAGCTCTGGAGGTATGGAGCTCTGGTGCTATGGAAGTATGGAGCTCTGGTGCTATGGAAGTATGGAGCTATGGAGGTATGGAAGTATGGAGCTATGGAAGTATGGAGCTATGGAGCTCTGGAAGTATGGAGCTATGGAGCTCTGGAGGTATGGAGCCCTGGAGCTATGGAGCCCTGGAGCTATGGAAGTATGGAGCTCTGGTGCTATGGAGCTATGGAGCTCTGGTGCTATGGAGCTATGGAGCTATGGAGCTCTGGAGCTATGGAGCTCTGGAGGTATGGAGCTATGGAGCTATGGAGCTCTGGAGGTATGGAGCTATGGAGCTATGGAAGTATGGAGCTCTGGTGCTATGGAGCTATGGAGCTCTGGTGCTATGGAGCTATGGAGTTCTGGTGCTATGGAGCTATGGAGCTCTGGAAGTATGGAGCTCTGGTGCTATGGAGCTATGGAGCTCTGGTGCTATGGAGCTATGGAGCTCTGGTGCTATGGAGCTCTGGTGCTATGGAGCTCTGGTGCTATGGAGCTATGGAGCTCTGGTGCTATGGAGCTCTGGAGGTATGGAGCTCTGGAGGTATGGAGCTCTGGAGGTATGGAGCTATGGAGCCCTGGAGCTCTGGAGGTATGGAGCTATGGTGCTATGGATCTCTGAAGCCATGGAGCTCTGGTGCTATGGAGCTATGGAGCTCTGGTGCTATGGAGCTATGGAGCTATGGAGCTCTGGAAGTATGGAGCTCTGGTGCTATGGAGCTATGGAGCTCTGGTGCTATGGAGCTATGGAGCTCTGGTGTTATGGAGCTATGGAGCTCTGGTGCTATGGAGCTCTGGTGCTATGGAGCTCTGGTGCTATGGAGCTATGGAGCTCTGGTGCTATGGAGCTATGGAGCTCTGGAGGTATGGAGCTCTGGAGGTATGGAGCTCTGGAGGTATGGAGCTATGGAGCCCTGGAGCTCTGGAGGTATGGAGCTATGGTGCTATGGAGCTCTGAAGCCATGGAGCTCTGGTGCTATGGAGCTCTGGAGCTCTGGAGGTATGGAGCTCTGGAGGTATGGAGCTATGGAGCCCTGGAGCTCTGGAGGTATGGAGCTATGGTGCTATGGAGCTCTGAAGCCATGGAGCTCTGGTGCTATGGAGCTCTGGAGCTCTGGAGGTATGGAGCTCTGGAGGTATGGAGCTCTGGAGGTATGGAGCTATGGAGCCCTGGAGCTCTGGAGGTATGGAGCTATGGTGCTATGGAGCTCTGAAGCCATGGAGCTCTGGTGCTATGGAGCTCTGGAGGTATGGAGCTCTGGAGGTATGGAGCTCTGGAGGTATGGAGCTATGGAGCCCTGGAGCTCTGGAGGTATGGAGCTATGGTGCTATGGAGCTCTGAAGCCATGGAGCTCTGGTGCTATGGAGCTCTGGAGGTATGGAGCTCTGGAGGTATGGAGCTCTGGAGGTATGGAGCTATGGAGCCGTGGAGCTCTGGAGGTATGGAGCTATGGTGCTATGGAGCTCTGAAGCCATGGAGCTCTGGTGCTATGGAGCTCTGGAGCTCTGGTGCTATGGAGCTATGGAGGTATGGAGCCACCAGCCAGCACCCTCCGTGGCTGGATCAATGGAAGTGTTTTAGGTACCAGGCAGCCAAAGGGCCGAGGCCTCACGCTCGACCACGCCGGCGCAGAGTTCCAGCCGCTCGGATAAGCTCTGTCACTCACCCGCCGCGCAGCCACCGGTAACGGGGAAATGTCGCCGCCTGGCGGACACGCCGTTGTAAATGAATGGGCTTTCGCACTTAGTGCAATTTTCGCCAACTCTCTGACTTAGAGCTATGGAAGTATGGAGCTATGGAGCCACCAGCCACCCAGGCTGGAGCTATGGAGCTCTGGAGGTATGGAGCTCAGGTGCTATGGAAGTATGGAGCTATGGAGCTATGGAAGTATGGAGCTATGGAGCTATGGAGCTCTGGAAGTATGGAGCTATGGAGCTCTGGAGGTATGGAGCTATGGAGCCCTGGAGCTATGGAGCTCTGGTGCTATGGAGGTATGGAGCTCTGGAGGTATGGAGCTCTGGAGGTATGGAGCTATGGAGCCCTGGAGCTATGGAGCTATGGAGCCCTGGAGCTATGGAGCCCTGGAGCTATGGAGCTATGGAGCTCTGGTGCTATGGAGCTATGGAGCTCTGGTGCTATGGAGCTATGGAGCTCTGGTGCTATGGAGCTATGGAGCTCTGGTGCTATGGAGCTATGGAGCTCTGGAAGTATGGAGCTATGGAGCTCTGGAGGTATGGAGCTATGGAGCCCTGGAGCTATGGAGCCCTGGAGCTATGGAAGTATGGAGCTCTGGTGCTATGGAGCTATGGAAGTATGGAGCTATGGAGGTATGGAAGTATGGAGCTATGGAAGTATGGAGCTATGGAGCTCTGGAAGTATGGAGCTATGGAGCTCTGGAGGTATGGAGCCCTGGAGCTATGGAGCCCTGGAGCTATGGAAGTATGGAGCTCTGGTGCTATGGAGCTATGGAGCTCTGGTGCTATGGAGCTATGGAGCTCTGGAGCTATGGAGCTCTGGAGGTATGGAGCTATGGAGCTATGGAGCTCTGGAGGTATGGAGCTATGGAGCTATGGAAGTATGGAGCTCTGGTGCTATGGAGCTATGGAGCTCTGGTGCTATGGAGCTATGGAGCTCTGGTGCTATGGAGCTATGGAGCTATGGAGCTCTGGAAGTATGGAGCTCTGGTGCTATGGAGCTATGGAGCTCTGGTGCTTTGGAGCTATGGAGCTCTGGTGCTATGGAGTTCTGGTGCTATGGAGCTCTGGTGCTATGGAGCTATGGAGCTCTGGTGCTATGGAGCTCTGGAGGTATAGAGCTCTGGAGGTATGGAGCTATGGAGCCCTGGAGCTCTGGAGGTATGGAGCTATGGTGCTATGGAGCTCTGAAGCCATGGAGCTCTGGTGCTATGGAGCTATGGAGCTCTGGTGCTATGGAGCTATGGAGCTATGGAGCTCTGGAAGTATGGAGCTCTGGTGCTATGGAGCTATGGAGCTCTGGTGCTATGGAGCTATGGAGCTCTGGTGCTATGGAGCTATGGAGCTCTGGTGCTATGGAGCTCTGGTGCTATGGAGCTCTGGTGCTATGGAGCTATGGAGCTCTGGTGCTATGGAGCTATGGAGCTCTGGAGGTATGGAGCTCTGGAGGTATGGAGCTCTGGTGCTATGGAGCTATGGAGCTCTGGTGCTATGGAGCTATGGAGCTCTGGTGCTATGGAGCTATGGAGCTATGGAGCTCTGGAAGTATGGAGCTCTGGTGCTATGGAGCTATGGAGCTCTGGTGCTTTGGAGCTATGGAGCTCTGGTGCTATGGAGTTCTGGTGCTATGGAGCTCTGGTGCTATGGAGCTATGGAGCTCTGGTGCTATGGAGCTCTGGAGGTATGGAGCTCTGGAGGTATGGAGCTCTGGAGGTATGGAGCTATGGAGCCCTGGAGCTCTGGAGGTATGGAGCTATGGTGCTATGGAGCTCTGAAGCCATGGAGCTCTGGTGCTATGGAGCTATGGAGCTCTGGTGCTATGGAGCTATGGAGCTATGGAGCTCTGGAAGTATGGAGCTCTGGTGCTATGGAGCTATGGAGCTCTGGTGCTATGGAGCTATGGAGCTCTGGTGCTATGGAGCTATGGAGCTCTGGTGCTATGGAGCTCTGGTGTTATGGAGCTCTGGTGCTATGGAGCTATGGAGCTCTGGTGCTATGGAGCTATGGAGCTCTGGAGGTATGGAGCTCTGGAGGTATGGAGCTCTGGAGGTATGGAGCTATGGAGCCCTGGAGCTCTGGAGGTATGGAGCTATGGTGCTATGGAGCTCTGAAGCCATGGAGCTCTGGTGCTATGGAGCTCTGGAGCTCTGGAGGTATGGAGCTCTGGAGGTATGGAGCTATGGAGCCCTGGAGCTCTGGAGGTATGGAGCTATGGAGCTCTGAAGCCATGGAGCTCTGGTGCTATGGAGCTCTGGAGCTCTGGAGGTATGGAGCTCTGGAGGTATGGAGCTCTGGAGGTATGGAGCTATGGAGCCCTGGAGCTCTGGAGGTATGGAGCTATGGTGCTATGGAGCTCTGAAGCCATGGAGCTCTGGTGCTATGGAGCTCTGGAGGTATGGAGCTCTGGAGGTATGGAGCTCTGGAGGTATGGAGCTATGGAGCCCTGGAGCTCTGGAGGTATGGAGCTATGGTGCTATGGAGCTCTGAAGCCATGGAGCTCTGGTGCTATGGAGCTCTGGAGGTATGGAGCTCTGGAGGTATGGAGCTCTGGAGGTATGGAGCTATGGAGCCCTGGAGCTCTGGAGGTATGGAGCTATGGTGCTATGGAGCTCTGAAGCCATGGAGCTCTGGTGCTATGGAGCTATGGAGCTCTGGTGCTATGGAGCTATGGAGGTATGGAGCCACCAGCCAGCACCCTCCGTGGCTGGATCAATGGAAGTGTTTTAGGTACCAGGCAGCCAAAGGGCCGAGGCCTCACGCTCGACCACGCCGGCGCAGAGTTCCAGCCGCTCGGATAAGCTCTGTCACTCACCCGCCGCGCAGCCACCGGTAACGGGGAAATGTCGCCGCCTGGCGGACACGCCGTTGTAAATGAATGGGCTTTCGCACTTAGTGCAATTTTCGCCAACTCTCTGACTTAGAGCTATGGAAGTATGGAGCTATGGAGCCACCAGCCACCCAGGCTGGAGCTATGGAGCTCTGGAGGTATGGAGCTCAGGTGCTATGGAAGTATGGAGCTATGGAGCTATGGAAGTATGGAGCTATGGAGCTATGGAGCTCTGGAAGTATGGAGCTATGGAGCTCTGGAGGTATGGAGCTATGGAGCCCTGGAGCCCTGGAGCTATGGAGCTCTGGTGCTATGGAGGTATGGAGCTCTGGAGGTATGGAGCTCTGGAGGTATGGAGCTATGGAGCTATGGAGCCCTGGAGCTATGGAGCTATGGAGCCCTGGAGCTATGGAGCTATGGAGCCCTGGAGCTATGGAGCTATGGAGCTCTGGTGCTATGGAGCTATGGAGCTCTGGTGCTATGGAGCTATGGAGCTCTGGTGCTATGGAGCTATGGAGCTCTGGTGCTATGGAGCTATGGAGCTCTGGAAGTATGGAGCTATGGAGCTCTGGAGGTATGGAACTATGGAGCCCTGGAGCTATGGAGCCCTGGAGCTATGGAAGTATGGAGCTCTGGTGCTATGGAGCTATGGAGCTCTGGTGCTATGGAGCTATGGAGCTCTGGAGCTATGGAGCTCTGGAGGTATGGAGCTATGGAGCTATGGAGCTCTGGAGGTATGGAGCTATGGAGCTATGGAAGTATGGAGCTCTGGTGCTATGGAGCTATGGAGCTCTGGTGCTATGGAGCTATGGAGCTCTGGTGCTATGGAGCTATGGAGCTATGGAGCTCTGGAAGTATGGAGCTCTGGTGCTATGGAGCTATGGAGCTCTGGTGCTATGGAGCTATGGAGCTCTGGTGCTATGGAGCTATGGAGCTCTGGTGCTATGGAGCTCTGGTGCTATGGAGCTCTGGTGCTATGGAGCTATGGAGCTCTGGTGCTATGGAGCTATGGAGCTCTGGAGGTATGGAGCTCTGGAGGTATGGAGCTCTGGAGGTATGGAGCTTTGGAGCCCTGGAGCTCTGGAGGTATGGAGCTATGGTGCTATGGAGCTCTGAAGCCATGGAGCTCTGGTGCTATGGAGCTCTGGAGCTCTGGAGGTATGGAGCTCTGGAGGTATGGAGCTATGGAGCCCTGGAGCTCTGGAGGTATGGAGCTATGGTGCTATGGAGCTCTGAAGCCATGGAGCTCTGGTGCTATGGAGCTCTGGAGCTCTGGAGGTATGGAGCTCTGGAGGTATGGAGCTATGGAGCCCTGGAGCTCTGGAGGTATGGAGCTATGGTGCTATGGAGCTCTGAAGCCATGGAGCTCTGGTGCTATGGAGCTCTGGAGCTCTGGAGGTATGGAGCTCTGGAGGTATGGAGCTCTGGAGGTATGGAGCTATGGAGCGGACACATTCGCTCGCAAGTGCCGTTGGCACTTAGAAAATTTTTCGTTTGTCATGAGCTCCGGGCGAGGACCGGCGTTTTTCGTCTTCCGGGTTCGACCCGGGAACCAGCGCCGAGCGGACACATTCGCTCGCAAGTGCCGTTGGCACTTAGAAAATTTTTCGTTTGTCATGAGCTCCGGGCGGAGACCGGCGTTTTTCGTCTTCCGGGTCCGACCCGGGAACCAGCGCCGAGCGGACACATTCGCTCGCAAGTGCCGTTGGCACTTAGAAAATTTTTCGTTTGTCATGAGCTCCGGGCGAGGACCGGCGTTTTTCGTCTTCCGGGTTCGACCCGGGAACCAGCGCCGAGCGGACACATTCGCTCGCAAGTGCCGTTGGCACTTGGAAAATTTTTCGTTTGTCATGAGCTCCGGGCGGAGACCGGCGTTTTTCGTCTTCCGGGTTCGACCCGGGAACCAGCGCCGAGCGGACACATTCGCTCGCAAGTGCCGTTGGCACTTAGAAAATTTTTCGTTTGTCATGAGCTCCGGGCGAGGACCGGCGTTTTTCGTCTTCCGGGTTCGACCCGGGAACCAGCGCCGAGCGGACACATTCGCTCGCAAGTGCCGTTGGCACTTAGAAAATTTTTCGTTTGTCATGAGCTCCGGGCGGAGACCGGCGTTTTTCGTCTTCCGGGTTCGACCCGGGAACCAGCGCCGAGCGGACACATTCGCTCGCAAGTGCCGTTGGCACTTAGAAAATTTTTCGTTTGTCATGAGCTCCGGGCGGAGACCGGCATTTTTCGTCATTCGAGGCCGACGGGGGAACCAGCCGGAGCGGACACGTTTGCTCGGAAGAGCCGTTGGCACTTAGAAAAAATTCCGTGTCTCGTGAGCTCCAGGGGGGACAGGCTGGTTTTATTCATCCGTAGCCGACATGGGAACCAGCGCGGAGCGGATTGGTGTTGCGCTGGCATATACCTCATCCCTCTCAGGAGTCCCCCCCTTATACGTGCCGATTGTGTTTTGGAAAACGGGGGGTAACTGGATGAGTACACTGACTAGGGGGACCAGTACACTAGCGAGTGGGACCAGTACACTGACTAGTGGGACCAACACACTATGAGCGCCTGGTACCTAAAATGGAAGTATAGAGGCCGACTTTCGGGCAAGATCACGCCGTGTTAGGCTTCCAGGACCTCGGCTAAGCAATTTTAACGGGTCGCCCGGTTCTTTTTTGATCCAGCCCGGTTCTTTTTTTATCCAGCCCGGTTCTTTTTACACTTCCAGCTGGAGCTCGGGAGCGGCTTTTTGCACAAGATCACGCCGTGTTAGGCTTCCAGGACCTCGGCTAAGCAATTTTAACTGGCCGCCCGGTTCTTTTTTGATCCAGCCCGGTTCTTTTTTTTATCCAGCCTGGTTCTTTTTACACTTCCAGCTGGAGCTCGGGAGCGGCTTTTTGCACAAGATCACGCCGGGTTAGGCTTCCAGGACCTCGGCTAAGCAATTTTAACGGGTCGCCCGGTTCTTTTTTTTTATCCAGCCCGGTTCTTTTTTTTATCCAGCCTGGTTCTTTTTACACTTCCAGCTGGAGCTCGGGAGCGGCTTTTTGCACAAGATCACGCCGTGTTAGGCTTCCAGGACCTCGGCTAAGCAATTTTAACGGGTCGCCCGGTTCTTTTTTGATCCAGCCCGGTTCTTTTTTTATCCAGCCCGGTTCTTTTTACACTTCCAGCTGGAGCTCGGGAGCGGCTTTTTGCACAAGATCACGCCGTGTTAGGCTTCCAGGACCTCGGCTAAGCAATTTTAACGGGTCGCCCGGTTCTTTTTTGATCCAGCCCGGTTCTTTTTTTTATCCAGCCCGGTTCTTTTTACACTTCCAGCTGGAGCTCGGGAGCGGCTTTTTGCACAAGATCACGCCGGGTTAGGCTTCCAGGACCTCGGCTAAGCAATTTTAACGGGCCGCCCGGTTCTTTTTTTTATCCAGCCCGGTTCTTTTTACACTTCCAGCTGGAGCTCGGGAGCGGCTTTTTGCACAAGATCACGCCGGGTTAGGCTTCCAGGACCTCGGCTAAGCAATTTTAACGGGTCGCCCGGTTCTTTTTTGATCCAGCCCGGTTCTTTTTTTATCCAGCCCGGTTCTTTTTACACTTCCAGCTGGAGCTCGGGAGCGGCTTTTTGCACAAGATCACGCCGTGTTAGGCTTCCAGGACCTCGGCTAAGCAATTTTAACGGGTCGCCCGGTTCTTTTTTGATCCAGCCCGGTTCTTTTTTTTATCCAGCCCGGTTCTTTTCACACTTCCAGCTGGAGCTCGGCAGCGGCTATTTGCACAAGATCACGCCGGGTTAGGCTTCCAGGACCTCGGCTAAGCAATTTTAACGGGTCGCCCGGTTCTTTTTTGATCCAGCCCGGTTCTTTTTTTTTATCCAGCCCGGTTCTTTTTACACTTCCAGCTGGAGCTCGGGAGCGGCTTTTTGCACAAGATCACGCCGGGTTAGGCTTCCAGGACCTCGGCTAAGCAATTTTAACGGGCCGCCCGGTTCTTTTTTTTATCCAGCCCGGTTCTTTTTACACTTCCAGCTGGAGCTCGGGAGCGGCTTTTTGCACAAGATCACGCCGGGTTAGGCTTCCAGGACCTCGGCTAAGCAATTTTAACGGGTCGCCCGGTTCTTTTTTTGATCCAGCCCGGTTCTTTTTTTATCCAGCCCGGTTCTTTTTACACTTCCAGCTGGAGCTCGGGAGCGGCTTTTTGCACAAGATCACGCCGTGTTAGGCTTCCAGGACCTCGGCTAAGCAATTTTAACGGGTCGCCCGGTTCTTTTTTGATCCAGCCCGGTTCTTTTTTTTATCCAGCCCGGTTCTTTTCACACTTCCAGCTGGAGCTCGGCAGCGGCTATTTCCACAAGATCACGCCGGGTTAGGCTTCCAGGACCTCGGCTAAGCAATTTTAACGGGCCGCCCGGTTCTTTTTTTTATCCAGCCCGGTTCTTTTTACACTTCCAGCTGGAGCTCGGGAGCGGCTTTTTGCACAAGATCACGCCGTGTTAGGCTTCCAGGACCTCGGCTAAGCAATTTTAACGGGCCGCCCGGTTCTTTTTTTTATCCAGCCCGGTTCTTTTTTTATCCAGCCCGGTTCTTTTTACACTTCCAGCTGGAGCTCGGGAGCGGCTTTTTGCACAAGATCACGCCGTGTTAGGCTTCCAGGACCTCGGCTAAGCAATTTTAACGGGTCGCCCGGTTCTTTTTTGATCCAGCCCGGTTCTTTTTTTTATCCAGCCCGGTTCTTTTCACACTTCCAGCTGGAGCTCGGCAGCGGCTATTTGCACAAGATCACGCCGGGTTAGGCTTCCAGGACCTCGGCTAAGCAATTTTAACGGGCCGCCCGGTTCTTTTTTTTATCCAGCCCGGTTCTTTTTACACTTCCAGCTGGAGCTCGGGAGCGGCTTTTTGCACAAGATCACGCCGTGTTAGGCTTCCAGGACCTCGGCTAAGCAATTTTAACGGGCCGCCCGGTTCTTTTTTTTATCCAGCCCGGTTCTTTTTACACTTCCAGCTGGAGCTCGGGAGCGGCTTTTTGCACAAGATCACGCCGTGTTAGGCTTCCAGGACCTCGGCTAAGCAATTTTAACGGGCCGCCCGGTTCTTTTTTTTATCCAGCCCGGTTCTTTTTACACTTCCAGCTGGAGCTCGGGAGCGGCTTTTTGCACAAGATCACGCCGTGTTAGGCTTCCAGGACCTCGGCTAAGCAATTTTAACGGGCCGCCCGGTTCTTTTTTTTATCCAGCCCGGTTCTTTTTTTATCCAGCCCGGTTCTTTTTACACTTCCAGCTGGAGCTCGGGAGCGGCTTTTTGCACAAGATCACGCCGTGTTAGGCTTCCAGGACCTCGGCTAAGCAATTTTAACGGGTCGCCCGGTTCTTTTTTTATCCAGCCCGGTTCTTTTTTTTATCCAGCCCGGTTCTTTTTACACTTCCAGCTGGAGCTCGGGATGGACTTTTTGGGCAAGATCACGCCGACTTAGCAAGCAAGGTGGAAGTGCCAGCATGCTCCGTGGCTGGAAGTGTGGATGTGCCAGCACCCTCCGTGCCTGGAGCTATGGAAGTGTGGAGCTCCAGCACCCTCCGTGCCTATGGAAGTGTGGAGCTCCAGCACCCTCCCTGCCTATGGAAGTGTGGAGCTCCAGCACCCTCCCTGCCTATGGAAGTGTGGAGCTCCAGCACCCTCCGTGCCTATGGAAGTGTGGAGCTCCAGCACCCTCCCTGCCTATGGAAGTGTGGAGCTCCAGCACCCTCCCTGCCTATGGAAGTGTGGAGCTCCAGCACCCTCCCTGCCTATGGAAGTGTGGAGCTCCAGCACCCTCCCTGCCTATGGAAGTGTGGAGCTCCAGCACCCTCCCTGCCTATGGAAGTGTGGAGCTCCAGCACCCTCCCTGCCTATGGAAGTGTGGAGCTCCAGCACCCTCCCTGCCTATGGAAGTGTGGAGCTCCAGCACCCTCCCTGCCTATGGAAGTGTGGAGCTCCAGCACCCTCCCTGCCTATGGAAGTGTGGAGCTCCAGCACCCTCCCTGCCTATGGAAGTGTGGAGCTCCAGCACCCTCCCTGCCTATGGAAGTGTGGAGCTCCAGCACCCTCCCTGCCTATGGAAGTGTGGAGCTCCAGCACCCTCCCTGCCTATGGAAGTGTGGAGCTCCAGCACCCTCCGTGCCTATGGAAGTGTGGAGCTCCAGCACCCTCCGTGCCTATGGAAGTGTGGAGCTCCAGCACCCTCCCTGCCTATGGAAGTGTGGAGCTCCAGCACCCTCCGTGCCTATGGAAGTGTGGAGCTCCAGCACCCTCCGTGCCTATGGAAGTGTGGAGCTCCAGCACCCTCCGTGCCTATGGAAGTGTGGAGCTCCAGCACCCTCCGTGCCTGGAGCTATGGAGCTATGGAGCTATGGAAGTATGGAGCTATGGAGCTATGGAAGTATGGAGCTATGGAGCTATGGAGCTATGGAGCTATGGAAGTATGGAGCTATGGAGCTATGGAGGTATGGAGCTCTGGAGCTCTGGAGGTATGGAGCTCTGGAGGTATGGAGCTATGGAGCCCTGGAGCTCTGGAGGTATGGAGCTATGGTGCTATGGAGCTCTGAAGCCATGGAGCTCTGGTGCTATGGAGCTCTGGAGGTATGGAGCTCTGGAGGTATGGAGCTATGGAGCCCTGGAGCTCTGGAGGTATGGAGCTATGGTGCTATGGAGCTCTGAAGCCATGGAGCTCTGGTGCTATGGAGCTCTGGAGCTCTGGAGGTATGGAGCTCTGGAGGTATGGAGCTCTGGAGGTATGGAGCTATGGAGCCCTGGAGCTCTGGAGGTATGGAGCTATGGTGCTATGGAGCTCTGAAGCCATGGAGCTCTGGTGCTATGGAGCTCTGGAGGTATGGAGCTCTGGAGGTATGGAGCTCTGGAGGTATGGAGCTATGGAGCCCTGGAGCTCTGGAGGTATGGAGCTATGGTGCTATGGAGCTCTGAAGCCATGGAGCTCTGGTGCTATGGAGCTCTGGAGGTATGGAGCTCTGGAGGTATGGAGCTCTGGAGGTATGGAGCTATGGAGCCCTGGAGCTCTGGAGGTATGGAGCCCTGGAGCTCTGGAGGTATGGAGCTATGGTGCTATGGAGCTCTGAAGCCATGGAGCTCTGGTGCTATGGAGCTCTGGAGGTATGGAGCTCTGGAGGTATGGAGCTCTGGAGGTATGGAGCTATGGAGCCCTGGAGCTCTGGAGGTATGGAGCTATGGTGCTATGGAGCTCTGAAGCCATGGAGCTCTGGTGCTATGGAGCTCTGGAGCTCTGGAGGTATGGAGCTCTGGAGGTATGGAGCTATGGAGCCCTGGAGCTCTGGAGGTATGGAGCTATGGAGCTCTGAAGCCATGGAGCTCTGGTGCTATGGAGCTCTGGAGCTCTGGAGGTATGGAGCTCTGGAGGTATGGAGCTCTGGAGGTATGGAGCTATGGAGCCCTGGAGCTCTGGAGGTATGGAGCTATGGTGCTATGGAGCTCTGAAGCCATGGAGCTCTGGTGCTATGGAGCTCTGGAGGTATGGAGCTCTGGAGGTATGGAGCTCTGGAGGTATGGAGCTATGGAGCCCTGGAGCTCTGGAGGTATGGAGCTATGGTGCTATGGAGCTCTGAAGCCATGGAGCTCTGGTGCTATGGAGCTCTGGAGGTATGGAGCTCTGGAGGTATGGAGCTATGGAGCCCTGGAGCTCTGGAGGTATGGAGCTATGGTGCTATGGAGCTCTGAAGCCATGGAGCTCTGGTGCTATGGAGTTATGGAGCTCTGGTGCTATGGAGCTATGGAGGTATGGAGCCACCAGCCAGCACCCTCCGTGGCTGGATCAATGGAAGTGTTTTAGGTACCAGGCAGCCAAAGGGCCGAGGCCTCACGCTCGACCACGCCGGCGCAGAGTTCCAGCCGCTCGGATAAGCTCTGTCACTCACCCGCCGCGCAGCCACCGGTAACGGGGAAATGTCGCCGCCTGGCGGACACGCCGTTGTAAATGAATGGGCTTTCGCACTTAGTGCAATTTTCGCCAACTCTCTGACTTAGAGCTATGGAAGTATGGAGCTATGGAGCCACCAGCCACCCAGGCTGGAGCTATGGAGCTCTGGAGGTATGGAGCTCAGGTGCTATGGAAGTATGGAGCTATGGAGCTATGGAAGTATGGAGCTATGGAGCTATGGAGCTCTGGAAGTATGGAGCTATGGAGCTCTGGAGGTATGGAGCTATGGAGCCCTGGAGCCCTGGAGCTATGGAGCTCTGGTGCTATGGAGGTATGGAGCTCTGGAGGTATGGAGCTCTGGAGGTATGGAGCTATGGAGCTATGGAGCCCTGGAGCTATGGAGCTATGGAGCCCTGGAGCTATGGAGCTATGGAGCCCTGGAGCTATGGAGCTATGGAACTCTGGTGCTATGGAGCTATGGAGCTCTGGTGCTATGGAGCTATGGAGCTCTGGTGCTATGGAGCTATGGAGCTCTGGTGCTATGGAGCTATGGAGCTCTGGAAGTATGGAGCTATGGAGCTCTGGAGGTATGGAGCTATGGAGCCCTGGAGCTATGGAGCCCTGGAGCTATGGAAGTATGGAGCTCTGGTGCTATGGAGCTATGGAGCTCTGGTGCTATGGAGCTATGGAGCTCTGGAGCTATGGAGCTCTGGAGGTATGGAGCTATGGAGCTATGGAGCTCTGGAGGTATGGAGCTATGGAGCTATGGAAGTATGGAGCTCTGGTGCTATGGAGCTATGGAGCTCTGGTGCTATGGAGCTATGGAGCTCTGGTGCTATGGAGCTATGGAGCTATGGAGCTCTGGAAGTATGGAGCTCTGGTGCTATGGAGCTATGGAGCTCTGGTGCTATGGAGCTATGGAGCTGTGGTGCTATGGAGCTATGGAGCTCTGGTGCTATGGAGCTCTGGTGCTATGGAGCTCTGGTGCTATGGAGCTATGGAGCTCTGGTGCTATGGAGCTATGGAGCTCTGGAGGTATGGAGCTCTGGAGGTATGGAGCTCTGGAGGTATGGAGCTTTGGAGCCCTGGAGCTCTGGAGGTATGGAGCTATGGTGCTATGGAGCTCTGAAGCCATGGAGCTCTGGTGCTATGGAGCTCTGGAGCTCTGGAGGTATGGAGCTCTGGAGGTATGGAGCTATGGAGCCCTGGAGCTCTGGAGGTATGGAGCTATGGTGCTATGGAGCTCTGAAGCCATGGAGCTCTGGTGCTATGGAGCTCTGGAGCTCTGGAGGTATGGAGCTCTGGAGGTATGGAGCTATGGAGCCCTGGAGCTCTGGAGGTATGGAGCTATGGTGCTATGGAGCTCTGAAGCCATGGAGCTCTGGTGCTATGGAGCTCTGGAGCTCTGGAGGTATGGAGCTCTGGAGGTATGGAGCTCTGGAGGTATGGAGCTATGGAGCCCTGGAGCTCTGGAGGTATGGAGCTATGGTGCTATGGAGCTCTGAAGCCATGGAGCTCTGGTGCTATGGAGCTCTGGAGGTATGGAGCTCTGGAGGTATGGAGCTCTGGAGGTATGGAGCTATGGAGCCCTGGAGCTCTGGAGGTATGGAGCTATGGTGCTATGGAGCTCTGAAGCCATGGAGCTCTGGTGCTATGGAGCTATGGAGCTCTGGTGCTATGGAGCTATGGAGGTATGGAGCCACCAGCCAGCACCCTCCGTGGCTGGATCAATGGAAGTGTTTTAGGTACCAGGCAGCCAAAGGGCCGAGGCCTCACGCTCGACCACGCCGGCGCAGAGTTCCAGCCGCTCGGATAAGCTCTGTCACTCACCCGCCGCGCAGCCACCGGTAACGGGGAAATGTCGCCGCCTTGTGGACACGCCGTTGTAAATGAATGGGCTTTCGCACTTAGTGCAATTTTCGCCAACTCTCTGACTTAGAGCTATGGAAGTATGGAGCTATGGAGCCACCAGCCACCCAGGCTGGAGCTCTGGAGCTCTGGAGGTATGGAGCTCTGGTGCTATGGAAGTATGGAGCTCTGGTGCTATGGAAGTATGGAGCTATGGAGGTATGGAAGTATGGAGCTATGGAAGTATGGAGCTATGGAGCTCTGGAAGTATGGAGCTATGGAGCTCTGGAGGTATGGAGCCCTGGAGCTATGGAGCCCTGGAGCTATGGAAGTATGGAGCTCTGGTGCTATGGAGCTATGGAGCTCTGGTGCTATGGAGCTATGGAGCTATGGAGCTATGGAGCTCTGGAGCTATGGAGCTCTGGAGGTATGGAGCTATGGAGCTATGGAGCTCTGGAGGTATGGAGCTATGGAGCTATGGAAGTATGGAGCTCTGGTGCTATGGAGCTATGGAGCTCTGGTGCTATGGAGCTATGGAGCTCTGGTGCTATGGAGCTATGGAGCTATGGAGCTCTGGAAGTATGGAGCTCTGGTGATATGGAGCTATGGAGCTCTGGTGCTATGGAGCTATGGAGCTCTGGTGCTATGGAGCTCTGGTGCTATGGAGCTCTGGTGCTATGGAGCTATGGAGCTCTGGTGCTATGGAGCTCTGGAGGTATGGAGCTCTGGAGGTATGGAGCTCTGGAGGTATGGAGCTATGGAGCCCTGGAGCTCTGGAGGTATGGAGCTATGGTGCTATGGAGCTCTGAAGCCATGGAGCTCTGGTGCTATGGAGCTATGGAGCTCTGGTGCTATGGAGCTATGGAGCTATGGAGCTCTGGAAGTATGGAGCTCTGGTGCTATGGAGCTATGGAGCTCTGGTGCTATGGAGCTATGGAGCTCTGGTGCTATGGAGCTATGGAGCTCTGGTGCTATGGAGCTCTGGTGCTATGGAGCTCTGGTGCTATGGAGCTATGGACCTCTGGTGCTATGGAGCTATGGAGCTCTGGAGGTATGGAGCTCTGGAGGTATGGAGCTCTGGAGGTATGGAGCTATGGAGCCCTGGAGCTCTGGAGGTATGGAGCTATGGTGCTATGGAGCTCTGAAGCCATGGAGCTCTGGTGCTATGGAGCTCTGGAGCTCTGGAGGTATGGAGCTCTGGAGGTATGGAGCTCTGGAGGTATGGAGCTATGGAGCCCTGGAGCTCTGGAGGTATGGAGCTATGGTGCTATGGAGCTCTGAAGCCATGGAGCTCTGGTGCTATGGAGCTCTGGAGGTATGGAGCTCTGGAGGTATGGAGCTCTGGAGGTATGGAGCTATGGCCCTGGAGCTCTGGAGGTATGGAGCTATGGTGCTATGGAGCTCTGAAGCCATGGAGCTCTGGTGCTATGGAGCTATGGAGCTCTGGTGCTATGGAGCTATGGAGGTATGGAGCCACCAGCCAGCACCCTCCGTGGCTGGATCAATGGAAGTGTTTTAGGTACCAGGCAGCCAAAGGGCCGAGGCCTCACGCTCGACCACGCCGGCGCAGAGTTCCAGCCGCTCGGATAAGCTCTGTCACTCACCCGCCGCGCAGCCACCGGTAACGGGGAAATGTCGCCGCCTTGTGGACACGCCGTTGTAAATGAATGGGCTTTCGCACTTAGTGCAATTTTCGCCAACTCTCTGACTGGAGCTATGGAAGTATGGAGCTATGGAGCCACAAGCCACCCAGGCTGGAGCTATGGAGCTCTGGAGGTATGGAGCTCTGGTGCTATGGAAGTATGGAGCTATGGAGCTATGGAAGTATGGAGCTATGGAGCTATGGAGCTCTGGAAGTATGGAGCTATGGAGCTCTGGAGGTATGGAGCTATGGAGCCCTGGAGCCCTGGAGCTATGGAGCCCTGGAGCTATGGAGCTATGGAGCCCTGGAGCTATGGAGCTATGGAGCCCTGGAGCTATGGAGCTATGGAGCTCTGGTGCTATGGAGCTATGGAGCTCTGGTGCTATGGAGCTATGGAGCTCTGGTGCTATGGAGCTATGGAGCTCTGGTGCTATGGAGCTATGGAGCTCTGGAAGTATGGAGCTATGGAGCTCTGGAGGTATGGAGCTATGGAGCTCTGGAGGTATGGAGCTATGGAGCCCTGGAGCTATGGAGCCCTGGAGCTATGGAAGTATGGAGCTCTGGTGCTATGGAGCTATGGAGCTCTGGTGCTATGGAGCTATGGAGCTCTGGAGCTATGGAGCTCTGGAGGTATGGAGCTATGGAGCTCTGGAGGTATGGAGCTATGGAGCTATGGAAGTATGGAGCTCTGGTGCTATGGAGCTATGGAGCTCTGGTGCTATGGAGCTATGGAGCTCTGGTGCTATGGAGCTATGGAGCTATGGAGCTCTGGAAGTATAGAGCTCTGGTGCTATGGAGCTATGGAGCTCTGGTGCTATGGAGCTATGGAGCTCTGGTGCTATGGAGCTATGGAGCTCTGGTGCTATGGAGCTATGGTGCTATGGAGCTCTGGTGCTATGGAGCTATGGAGCTCTGGTGCTATGGAGCTATGGAGCTCTGGAGGTATGGAGCTCTGGAGGTATGGAGCTCTGGAGGTATGGAGCTTTGGAGCCCTGGAGCTCTGGAGGTATGGAGCTATGGTGCTATGGAGCTCTGAAGCCATGGAGCTCTGGTGCTATGGAGCTATGGAGCTCTGGTGCTATGGAGCTATGGAGGTATGGAGCCACCAGCCAGCACCCTCCGTGGCTGGATCAATGGAAGTGTTTTAGGTACCAGGCAGCCAAAGGGCCGAGGCCTCACGCTCGACCACGCCGGCGCAGAGTTCCAGCCGCTCGGATAAGCTCTGTCACTCACCCGCCGCGCAGCCACCGGTAACGGGGAAATGTCGCCGCCTTGTGGACACGCCGTTGTAAATGAATGGGCTTTCGCACTTAGTGCAATTTTCGCCAACTCTCTGACTTAGAGCTATGGAAGTATGGAGCTATGGAGCCACCAGCCACCCAGGCTGGAGCTCTGGAGCTCTGGAGGTATGGAGCTCTGGTGCTATGGAAGTATGGAGCTCTGGTGCTATGGAAGTATGGAGCTATGGAGGTATGGAAGTATGGAGCTATGGAAGTATGGAGCTATGGAGCTCTGGAAGTATGGAGCTATGGAGCTCTGGAGGTATGGAGCCCTGGAGCTATGGAGCCCTGGAGCTATGGAAGTATGGAGCTCTGGTGCTATGGAGCTATGGAGCTCTGATGCTATGGAGCTATGGAGCTATGGAGCTCTGGAGCTATGGAGCTCTGGAGGTATGGAGCTATGGAGCTATGGAGCTCTGGAGGTATGGAGCTATGGAGCTATGGAAGTATGGAGCTCTGGTGCTATGGAGCTATGGAGCTCTGGTGCTATGGAGCTATGGAGCTCTGGTGCTATGGAGCTATGGAGCTATGGAGCTCTGGAAGTATGGAGCTCTGGTGCTATGGAGCTATGGAGCTCTGGTGCTATGGAGCTATGGAGCTCTGGTGCTATGGAGCTCTGGTGCTATGGAGCTCTGGTGCTATGGAGCTATGGAGCTCTGGTGCTATGGAGCTCTGGAGGTATGGAGCTCTGGAGGTATGGAGCTCTGGAGGTATGGAGCTATGGAGCCCTGGAGCTCTGGAGGTATGGAGCTATGGTGCTATGGAGCTCTGAAGCCATGGAGCTCTGGTGCTATGGAGCTATGGAGCTCTGGTGCTATGGAGCTATGGAGCTATGGAGCTCTGGAAGTATGGAGCTCTGGTGCTATGGAGCTATGGAGCTCTGGTGCTATGGAGCTATGGAGCTCTGGTGCTATGGAGCTATGGAGCTCTGGTGCTATGGAGCTCTGGTGCTATGGAGCTCTGGTGCTATGGAGCTATGGAGCTCTGGTGCTATGGAGCTATGGAGCTCTGGAGGTATGGAGCTCTGGAGGTATGGAGCTCTGGAGGTATGGAGCTATGGAGCCCTGGAGCTCTGGAGGTATGGAGCTATGGTGCTATGGAGCTCTGAAGCCATGGAGCTCTGGTGCTATGGAGCTCTGGAGCTCTGGAGGTATGGAGCTCTGGAGGTATGGAGCTATGGAGCCCTGGAGCTCTGGAGGTATGGAGCTATGGAGCTCTGAAGCCATGGAGCTCTGGTGCTATGGAGCTCTGGAGCTCTGGAGGTATGGAGCTCTGGAGGTATGGAGCTCTGGAGGTATGGAGCTATGGAGCCCTGGAGCTCTGGAGGTATGGAGCTATGGTGCTATGGAGCTCTGAAGCCATGGAGCTCTGGTGCTATGGAGCTCTGGAGGTATGGAGCTCTGGAGGTATGGAGCTCTGGAGGTATGGAGCTATGGAGCCCTGGAGCTCTGGAGGTATGGAGCTATGGTGCTATGGAGCTCTGAAGCCATGGAGCTCTGGTGCTATGGAGCTCTGGAGGTATGGAGCTCTGGAGGTATGGAGCTATGGAGCCCTGGAGCTCTGGAGGTATGGAGCTATGGTGCTATGGAGCTCTGAAGCCATGGAGCTCTGGTGCTATGGAGCTATGGAGCTCTGGTGCTATGGAGCTATGGAGGTATGGAGCCACCAGCCAGCACCCTCCGTGGCTGGATCAATGGAAGTGTTTTAGGTACCAGGCAGCCAAAGGGCCGAGGCCTCACGCTCGACCACGCCGGCGCAGAGTTCCAGCCGCTCGGATAAGCTCTGTCACTCACCCGCCGCGCAGCCACCGGTAACGGGGAAATGTCGCCGCCTGGCGGACACGCCGTTGTAAATGAATGGGCTTTCGCACTTAGTGCAATTTTCGCCAACTCTCTGACTTAGAGCTATGGAAGTATGGAGCTATGGAGCCACCAGCCACCCAGGCTGGAGCTATGGAGCTCTGGAGGTATGGAGCTCAGGTGCTATGGAAGTATGGAGCTATGGAGCTATGGAAGTATGGAGCTATGGAGCTATGGAGCTCTGGAAGTATGGAGCTATGGAGCTCTGGAGGTATGGAGCTATGGAGCCCTGGAGCCCTGGAGCTATGGAGCTCTGGTGCTATGGAGGTATGGAGCTCTGGAGGTATGGAGCTCTGGAGGTATGGAGCTATGGAGCTATGGAGCCCTGGAGCTATGGAGCTATGGAGCCCTGGAGCCCTGGAGCTATGGAGCTATGGAGCTCTGGTGCTATGGAGCTATGGAGCTCTGGTGCTATGGAGCTATGGAGCTCTGGTGCTATGGAGCTATGGAGCTCTGGTGCTATGGAGCTATGGAGCTCTGGAAGTATGGAGCTATGGAGCTCTGGAGGTATGGAGATATGGAGCCCTGGAGCTATGGAGCCCTGGAGCTATGGAAGTATGGAGCTCTGGTGCTATGGAGCTATGGAGCTCTGGTGCTATGGAGCTATGGAGCTCTGGAGCTATGGAGCTCTGGAGGTATGGAGCTATGGAGCTATGGAGCTCTGGAGGTATGGAGCTATGGAAGTATGGAGCTCTGGTGCTATGGAGCTATGGAGCTCTGGTGCTATGGAGCTATGGAGCTCTGGTGCTATGGAGCTATGGAGCTATGGAGCTCTGGAAGTATGGAGCTCTGGTGCTATGGAGCTATGGAGCTCTGGTGCTATGGAGCTATGGAGCTCTGGTGCTATGGAGCTATGGAGCTCTGGTGCTATGGAGCTCTGGTGCTATGGAGCTCTGGTGCTATGGAGCTATGGAGCTCTGGTGCTATGGAGCTATGGAGCTCTGGAGGTATGGAGCTCTGGAGGTATGGAGCTCTGGAGGTATGGAGCTTTGGAGCCCTGGAGCTCTGGAGGTATGGAGCTATGGTGCTATGGAGCTCTGAAGCCATGGAGCTCTGGTGCTATGGAGCTCTGGAGCTCTGGAGGTATGGAGCTCTGGAGGTATGGAGCTATGGAGCCCTGGAGCTCTGGAGGTATGGAGCTATGGTGCTATGGAGCTCTGAAGCCATGGACCTCTGGTGCTATGGAGCTCTGGAGCTCTGGAGGTATGGAGCTCTGGAGGTATGGAGCTATGGAGCCCTGGAACTCTGGAGGTATGGAGCTATGGTGCTATGGAGCTCTGAAGCCATGGAGCTCTGGTGCTATGGAGCTCTGGAGCTCTGGAGGTATGGAGCTCTGGAGGTATGGAGCTCTGGAGGTATGGAGCTATGGAGCCCTGGAGCTCTGGAGGTATGGAGCTATGGTGCTATGGAGCTCTGAAGCCATGGAGCTCTGGTGCTATGGAGCTCTGGAGGTATGGAGCTCTGGAGGTATGGAGCTCTGGAGGTATGGAGCTATGGAGCCCTGGAGCTCTGGAGGTATGGAGCTATGGTGCTATGGAGCTCTGAAGCCATGGAGCTCTGGTGCTATGGAGCTATGGAGCTCTGGTGCTATGGAGCTATGGAGGTATGGAGCCACCAGCCAGCACCCTCCGTGGCTGGATCAATGGAAGTGTTTTAGGTACCAGGCAGCCAAAGGGCCGAGGCCTCACGCTCGACCACGCCGGCGCAGAGTTCCAGCCGCTCGGATAAGCTCTGTCACTCACCCGCTGCGCAGCCACCGGTAACGGGGAAATGTCGCCGCCTTGTGGACACGCCGTTGTAAATGAATGGGCTTTCGCACTTAGTGCAATTTTCGCCAACTCTCTGACTTAGAGCTATGGAAGTATGGAGCTATTGAGCCACCAGCCACCCAGGCTGGAGCTCTGGAGCTCTGGAGGTATGGAGCTCTGGTGCTATGGAAGTATGGAGCTCTGGTGCTATGGAAGTATGGAGCTATGGAGGTATGGAAGTATGGAGCTATGGAAGTATGGAGCTATGGAGCTCTGGAAGTATGGAGCTATGGAGCTCTGGAGGTATGGAGCCCTGGAGCTATGGAGCCCTGGAGCTATGGAAGTATGGAGCTCTGGTGCTATGGAGCTATGGAGCTCTGGTGCTATGGAGCTATGGAGCTATGGAGCTCTGGAGCTATGGAGCTCCGGAGGTATGGAGCTATGGACCTATGGAGCTCTGGAGGTATGGAGCTATGGAGCTATGGAAGTATGGAGCTCTGGTGCTATGGAGCTATGGAGCTCTGGTGCTATGGAGCTATGGAGCTCTGGTGCTATGGAGCTATGGAGCTATGGAGCTCTGGAAGTATGGAGCTCTGGTGCTATGGAGCTATGGAGCTCTGGTGCTATGGAGCTATGGAGCTCTGGTGCTATGGAGCTCTGGTGCTATGGAGCTCTGGTGCTATGGAGCTATGGAGCTCTGGTGCTATGGAGCTCTGGAGGTATGGAGCTCTGGAGGTATGGAGCTCTGGAGGTATGGAGCTATGGAGCCCTGGAGCTCTGGAGGTATGGAGCTATGGTGCTATGGAGCTCTGAAGCCATGGAGCTCTGGTGCTATGGAGCTATGGAGCTCTGGTGCTATGGAGCTATGGAGCTATGGAGCTCTGGAAGTATGGAGCTCTGGTGCTATGGAGCTATGGAGCTCTGGTGCTATGGAGCTATGGAGCTCTGGTGCTATGGAGCTATGGAGCTCTGGTGCTATGGAGCTCTGGTGCTATGGAGCTCTGGTGCTATGGAGCTATGGAGCTCTGGTGCTATGGAGCTATGGAGCTCTGGAGGTATGGAGCTCTGGAGGTATGGAGCTCTGGAGGTATGGAGCTATGGAGCCCTGGAGCTCTGGAGGTATGGAGCTATGGTGCTATGGAGCTCTGAAGCCATGGAGCTCTGGTGCTATGGAGCTCTGGAGCTCTGGAGGTATGGAGCTCTGGAGGTATGGAGCTATGGAGCCCTGGAGCTCTGGAGGTATGGAGCTATGGTGCTATGGAGCTCTGAAGCCATGGAGCTCTGGTGCTATGGAGCTCTGGAGCTCTGGAGGTATGGAGCTCTGGAGGTATGGAGCTATGGAGCCCTGGAGCTCTGGAGGTATGGAGCTATGGTGCTATGGAGCTCTGAAGCCATGGAGCTCTGGTGCTATGGAGCTCTGGAGGTATGGAGCTCTGGAGGTATGGAGCTCTGGAGGTATGGAGCTATGGAGCCCTGGAGCTCTGGAGGTATGGAGCTATGGTGCTATGGAGCTCTGAAGCCATGGAGCTCTGGTGCTATGGAGCTCTGGAGGTATGGAGCTCTGGAGGTATGGAGCTCTGGAGGTATGGAGCTATGGAGCCCTGGAGCTCTGGAGGTATGGAGCTATGGTGCTATGGAGCTCTGAAGCCATGGAGCTCTGGTGCTATGGAGCTAACGAGCTCTGGTGCTATGGAGCTATGGAGGTATGGAGCCACCAGCCAGCACCCTCCGTGGCTGGATCAATGGAAGTGTTTTAGGTACCAGGCAGCCAAAGGGCCGAGGCCTCACGCTCGACCACGCCGGCGCAGAGTTCCAGCCGCTCGGATAAGCTCTGTCACTCACCCGCCGCGCAGCCACCGGTAACGGGGAAATGTCGCCGCCTTGTGGACACGCCGTTGTAAATGAATGGGCTTTCGCACTTAGTGCAATTTTCGCCAACTCTCTGACTTAGAGCTATGGAAGTATGGAGCTATGGAGCCACCAGCCACCCAGGCTGGAGCTATGGAGCTCTGGAGGTATGGAGCTCAGGTGCTATGGAAGTATGGAGCTATGGAGCTATGGAAGTATGGAGCTATGGAGCTATGGAGCTCTGGAAGTATGGAGCTATGGAGCTCTGGAGGTATGGAGCTATGGAGCCCTGGAGCCCTGGAGCTATGGAGCTCTGGTGCTATGGAGGTATGGAGCTCTGGAGGTATGGAGCTCTGGAGGTATGGAGCTATGGAGCTATGGAGCCCTGGAGCTATGGAGCTATGGAGCCCTGGAGCTATGGAGCTATGGAGCCCTGGAGCTATGGAGCTATGGAGCTCTGGTGCTATGGAGCTATGGAGCTCTGGTGCTATGGAGCTATGGAGCTCTGGTGCTATGGAGCTATGGAGTTCTGGTGCTATGGAGCTATGGAGCTCTGGAAGTATGGAGCTATGGAGCTCTGGAGGTATGGAGCTATGGAGCCCTGGAGCTATGGAGCCCTGGAGCTATGGAAGTATGGAGCTCTGGTGCTATGGAGCTATGGAGCTCTGGTGCTATGGAGCTATGGAGCTCTGGAGCTATGGAGCTCTGGAGGTATGGAGCTATGGAGCTATGGAGCTCTGGAGGTATGGAGCTATGGAGCTATGGAAGTATGGAGCTCTGGTGCTATGGAGCTATGGAGCTCTGGTGCTATGGAGCTATGGAGCTCTGGTGCTATGGAGCTATGGAGCTCTGGAAGTATGGAGCTCTGGTGCTATGGAGCTATGGAGCTCTGGTGCTATGGAGCTATGGAGCTCTGGTGCTATGGAGCTATGGAGCTCTGGTGCTATGGAGCTCTGGTGCTATGGAGCTCTGGTGCTATGGAGCTCTGGAGCTCTGGTGCTATGGAGCTATGGAGCTCTGGAGGTATGGAGCTCTGGAGGTATGGAGCTCTGGAGGTATGGAGCTTTGGAGCCCTGGAGCTCTGGAGGTATGGAGCTATGGTGCTATGGAGCTCTGAAGCCATGGAGCTCTGGTGCTATGGAGCTCTGGAGCTCTGGAGGTATGGAGCTCTGGAGGTATGGAGCTATGGAGCCCTGGAGCTCTGGAGGTATGGAGCTATGGTGCTATGGAGCTCTGAAGCCATGGAGCTCTTGTGCTATGGAGCTCTGGAGCTCTGGAGGTATGGAGCTCTGGAGGTATGGAGCTATGGAGCCCTGGAGCTCTGGAGGTATGGAGCTATGGTGCTATGGAGCTCTGAAGCCATGGAGCTCTGGTGCTATGGAGCTCTGGAGCTCTGGAGGTATGGAGCTCTGGAGGTATGGAGCTCTGGAGGTATGGAGCTATGGAGCCCTGGAGCTCTGGAGGTATGGAGCTATGGTGCTATGGAGCTCTGAAGCCATGGAGCTCTGGTGCTATGGAGCTCTGGAGGTATGGAGCTCTGGAGGTATGGAGCTCTGGAGGTATGGAGCTATGGAGCCCTGGAGCTCTGGAGGTATGGAGCTATGGTGCTATGGAGCTCTGAAGCCATGGAGCTCTGGTGCTATGGAGCTCTGGAGGTATGGAGCTCTGGAGGTATGGAGCTCTGGAGGTATGGAGCTATGGAGCCCTGGAGCTCTGGAGGTATGGAGCTATGGTGCTATGGAGCTCTGAAGCCATGGAGCTCTGGTGCTATGGAGCTCTGGAGGTATGGAGCTCTGGAGGTATGGAGCTCTGGAGGTATGGAGCTATGGAGCCCTGGAGCTCTGGAGGTATGGAGCTATGGTGCTATGGAGCTCTGAAGCCATGGAGCTCTGGTGCTATGGAGCTATGGAGGTATGGAGCCACCAGCCAGCACCCTCCGTGGCTGGATCAATGGAAGTGTTTTAGGTACCAGGCAGCCAAAGGGCCGAGGCCTCACGCTCGACCACGCCGGCGCAGAGTTCCAGCCGCTCGGATAAGCTCTGTCACTCACCCGCCGCGCAGCCACCGGTAACGGGGAAATGTCGCCGCCTTGTGGACACGCCGTTGTAAATGAATGGGCTTTCGCACTTAGTGCAATTTTCGCCAACTCTCTGACTTAGAGCTATGGAAGTATGGAGCTATGGAGCCACCAGCCACCCAGGCTGGAGCTCTGGAGCTCTGGAGGTATGGAGCTCTGGTGCTATGGAAGTATGGAGCTCTGGTGCTATGGAAGTATGGAGCTATGGAGGTATGGAAGTATGGAGCTATGGAAGTATGGAGCTATGGAGCTCTGGAAGTATGGAGCTATGGAGCTCTGGAGGTATGGAGCCCTGGAGCTATGGAGCCCTGGAGCTATGGAAGTATGGAGCTCTGGTGCTATGGAGCTATGGAGCTCTGGTGCTATGGAGCTATGGAGCTATGGAGCTATGGAGCTCTGGAGCTATGGAGCTCTGGAGGTATGGAGCTATGGAGCTATGGAGCTCTGGAGGTATGGAGCTATGGAGCTATGGAAGTATGGAGCTCTGGTGCTATGGAGCTATGGAGCTCTGGTGCTATGGAGCTATGGAGCTCTGGTGCTATGGAGCTATGGAGCTATGGAGCTCTGGAAGTATGGAGCTCTGGTGATATGGAGCTATGGAGCTCTGGTGCTATGGAGCTATGGAGCTCTGGTGCTATGGAGCTCTGGTGCTATGGAGCTCTGGTGCTATGGAGCTATGGAGCTCTGGTGCTATGGAGCTCTGGAGGTATGGAGCTCTGGAGGTATGGAGCTCTGGAGGTATGGAGCTATGGAGCCCTGGAGCTCTGGAGGTATGGAGCTATGGTGCTATGGAGCTCTGAAGCCATGGAGCTCTGGTGCTATGGAGCTATGGAGCTCTGGTGCTATGGAGCTATGGAGCTATGGAGCTCTGGAAGTATGGAGCTCTGGTGCTATGGAGCTATGGAGCTCTGGTGCTATGGAGCTATGGAGCTCTGGTGCTATGGAGCTATGGAGCTCTGGTGCTATGGAGCTCTGGTGCTATGGAGCTCTGGTGCTATGGAGCTATGGACCTCTGGTGCTATGGAGCTATGGAGCTCTGGAGGTATGGAGCTCTGGAGGTATGGAGCTCTGGAGGTATGGAGCTATGGAGCCCTGGAGCTCTGGAGGTATGGAGCTATGGTGCTATGGAGCTCTGAAGCCATGGAGCTCTGGTGCTATGGAGCTCTGGAGCTCTGGAGGTATGGAGCTCTGGAGGTATGGAGCTATGGAGCCCTGGAGCTCTGGAGGTATGGAGCTATGGTGCTATGGAGCTCTGAAGCCATGGAGCTCTGGTGCTATGGAGCTCTGGAGCTCTGGAGGTATGGAGCTCTGGAGGTATGGAGCTCTGGAGGTATGGAGCTATGGAGCCCTGGAGCTCTGGAGGTATGGAGCTATGGTGCTATGGAGCTCTGAAGCCATGGAGCTCTGGTGCTATGGAGCTCTGGAGGTATGGAGCTCTGGAGGTATGGAGCTCTGGAGGTATGGAGCTATGGAGCTATGGCCCTGGAGCTCTGGAGGTATGGAGCTATGGTGCTATGGAGCTCTGAAGCCATGGAGCTCTGGTGCTATGGAGCTATGGAGCTCTGGTGCTATGGAGCTATGGAGGTATGGAGCCACCAGCCAGCACCCTCCGTGGCTGGATCAATGGAAGTGTTTTAGGTACCAGGCAGCCAAAGGGCCGAGGCCTCACGCTCGACCACGCCGGCGCAGAGTTCCAGCCGCTCGGATAAGCTCTGTCACTCACCCGCCGCGCAGCCACCGGTAACGGGGAAATGTCGCCGCCTTGTGGACACGCCGTTGTAAATGAATGGGCTTTCGCACTTAGTGCAATTTTCGCCAACTCTCTGACTGGAGCTATGGAAGTATGGAGCTATGGAGCCACCAGCCACCCAGGCTGGAGCTATGGAGCTCTGGAGGTATGGAGCTCTGGTGCTATGGAAGTATGGAGCTATGGAGCTATGGAAGTATGGAGCTATGGAGCTATGGAGCTCTGGAAGTATGGAGCTATGGAGCTCTGGAGGTATGGAGCTATGGAGCCCTGGAGCCCTGGAGCTATGGAGCCCTGGAGCTATGGAGCTATGGAGCCCTGGAGCTATGGAGCTATGGAGCCCTGGAGCTATGGAGCTATGGAGCTCTGGTGCTATGGAGCTATGGAGCTCTGGTGCTATGGAGCTATGGAGCTCTGGTGCTATGGAGCTATGGAGCTCTGGTGCTATGGAGCTATGGAGCTCTGGAAGTATGGAGCTATGGAGCTCTGGAGGTATGGAGCTATGGAGCTCTGGAGGTATGGAGCTATGGAGCCCTGGAGCTATGGAGCCCTGGAGCTATGGAAGTATGGAGCTCTGGTGCTATGGAGCTATGGAGCTCTGGTGCTATGGAGCTATGGAGCTCTGGAGCTATGGAGCTCTGGAGGTATGGAGCTATGGAGCTCTGGAGGTATGGAGCTATGGAGCTATGGAAGTATGGAGCTCTGGTGCTATGGAGCTATGGAGCTCTGGTGCTATGGAGCTATGGAGCTCTGGTGCTATGGAGCTATGGAGCTATGGAGCTCTGGAAGTATGGAGCTCTGGTGCTATGGAGCTATGGAGCTCTGGTGCTATGGAGCTATGGAGCTCTGGTGCTATGGAGCTATGGAGCTCTGGTGCTATGGAGCTATGGTGCTATGGAGCTCTGGTGCTATGGAGCTATGGAGCTCTGGTGCTATGGAGCTATGGAGCTCTGGAGGTATGGAGCTCTGGAGGTATGGAGCTCTGGAGGTATGGAGCTTTGGAGCCCTGGAGCTCTGGAGGTATGGAGCTATGGTGCTATGGAGCTCTGAAGCCATGGAGCTCTGGTGCTATGGAGCTATGGAGCTCTGGTGCTATGGAGCTATGGAGGTATGGAGCCACCAGCCAGCACCCTCCGTGGCTGGATCAATGGAAGTGTTTTAGGTACCAGGCAGCCAAAGGGCCGAGGCCTCACGCTCGACCACGCCGGCGCAGAGTTCCAGCCGCTCGGATAAGCTCTGTCACTCACCCGCCGCGCAGCCACCGGTAACGGGGAAATGTCGCCGCCTTGTGGACACGCCGTTGTAAATGAATGGGCTTTCGCACTTAGTGCAATTTTCGCCAACTCTCTGACTTAGAGCTATGGAAGTATGGAGCTATGGAGCCACCAGCCACCCAGGCTGGAGCTCTGGAGCTCTGGAGGTATGGAGCTCTGGTGCTATGGAAGTATGGAGCTCTGGTGCTATGGA
The DNA here is from genome assembly GCF_054491065.1 of Syngnathus leptorhynchus. NCBI lineage: Eukaryota > Metazoa > Chordata > Actinopteri > Syngnathiformes > Syngnathidae > Syngnathus > Syngnathus leptorhynchus. The sequence continues at coordinate 133,248 of NW_028232060.1, forward strand.
AGTATGGAGCTATGGAGGTATGGAAGTATGGAGCTATGGAAGTATGGAGCTATGGAGCTCTGGAAGTATGGAGCTATGGAGCTCTGGAGGTATGGAGCCCTGGAGCTATGGAGCCCTGGAGCTATGGAAGTATGGAGCTCTGGTGCTATGGAGCTATGGAGCTCTGATGCTATGGAGCTATGGAGCTATGGAGCTCTGGAGCTATGGAGCTCTGGAGGTATGGAGCTATGGAGCTATGGAGCTCTGGAGGTATGGAGCTATGGAGCTATGGAAGTATGGAGCTCTGGTGCTATGGAGCTATGGAGCTCTGGTGCTATGGAGCTATGGAGCTCTGGTGCTATGGAGCTATGGAGCTCTGGAGGTATGGAGCCCTGGAGCTATGGAGCCCTGGAGCTATGGAAGTATGGAGCTCTGGTGCTATGGAGCTATGGAGCTCTGGTGCTATGGAGCTATGGAGCTATGGAGCTCTGGAGCTATGGAGCTCTGGAGGTATGGAGCTATGGAGCTATGGAGCTCTGGAGGTATGGAGCTATGGAGCTATGGAAGTATGGAGCTCTGGTGCTAAGGAGCTATGGAGCTCTGGTGCTATGGAGCTATGGAGCTCTGGTGCTATGGAGCTATGGAGCTATGGAGCTCTGGAAGTATGGAGCTCTGGTGCTATGGAGCTATGGAGCTCTGGTGCTATGGAGCTATGGAGCTCTGGTGCTATGGAGCTCTGGTGCTATGGAGCTCTGGTGCTATGGAGCTATGGAGCTCTGGTGCTATGGAGCTATGGAGCTCTGGAGGTATGGAGCTCTGGAGGTATGGAGCTCTGGAGGTATGGAGCTATGGAGCCCTGGAGCTCTGGAGGTATGGAGCTATGGTGCTATGGAGCTCTGAAGCCATGGAGCTCTGGTGCTATGGAGCTCTGGAGCTCTGGAGGTATGGAGCTCTGGAGGTATGGAGCTATGGAGCCCTGGAGCTCTGGAGGTATGGAGCTATGAAGCTCTGAAGCCATGGAGCTCTGGTGCTATGGAGCTCTGGAGCTCTGGAGGTATGGAGCTCTGGAGGTATGGAGCTCTGGAGGTATGGAGCTATGGAGCCCTGGAGCTCTGGAGGTATGGAGCTATGGTGCTATGGAGCTCTGAAGCCATGGAGCTCTGGTGCTATGGAGCTCTGGAGGTATGGAGCTCTGGAGGTATGGAGCTCTGGAGGTATGGAGCTATGGAGCCCTGGAGCTCTGGAGGTATGGAGCTATGGTGCTATGGAGCTCTGAAGCCATGGAGCTCTGGTGCTATGGAGCTCTGGAGGTATGGAGCTCTGGAGGTATGGAGCTCTGGAGGTATGGAGCTATGGAGCCCTGGAGCTCTGGAGGTATGGAGCTATGGTGCTATGGAGCTCTGAAGCCATGGAGCTCTGGTGCTATGGAGCTATGGAGCTCTGGTGCTATGGAGCTATGGAGGTATGGAGCCACCAGCCAGCACCCTCCGTGGCTGGATCAATGGAAGTGTTTTAGGTACCAGGCAGCCAAAGGGCCGAGGCCTCACGCTCGACCACGCCGGCGCAGAGTTCCAGCCGCTCGGATAAGCTCTGTCACTCACCCGCCGCGCAGCCACCGGTAACGGGGAAATGTCGCCGCCTGGCGGACACGCCGTTGTAAATGAATGGGCTTTCGCACTTAGTGCAATTTTCGCCAACTCTCTGACTTAGAGCTATGGAAGTATGGAGCTATGGAGCCACCAGCCACCCAGGCTGGAGCTATGGAGCTCTGGAGGTATGGAGCTCAGGTGCTATGGAAGTATGGAGCTATGGAGCTATGGAAGTATGGAGCTATGGAGCTATGGAGCTCTGGAAGTATGGAGCTATGGAGCTCTGGAGGTATGGAGCTATGGAGCCCTGGAGCCCTGGAGCTATGGAGCTCTGGTGCTATGGAGGTATGGAGCTCTGGAGGTATGGAGCTCTGGAGGTATGGAGCTATGGAGCTATGGAGCCCTGGAGCTATGGAGCTATGGAGCCCTGGAGCTATGGAGCTATGGAGCCCTGGAGCTATGGAGCTATGGAGCTCTGGTGCTATGGAGCTATGGAGCTCTGGTGCTATGGAGCTATGGAGCTCTGGTGCTATGGAGCTATGGAGCTCTGGTGCTATGGAGCTATGGAGCTCTGGAAGTATGGAGCTATGGAGCTCTGGAGGTATGGAGCTATGGAGCCCTGGAGCTATGGAGCCCTGGAGCTATGGAAGTATGGAGCTCTGGTGCTATGGAGCTATGGAGCTCTGGTGCTATGGAGCTATGGAGCTCTGGAGCTATGGAGCTATGGAGGTATGGAGCTATGGAGCTATGGAGCTCTGGAGGTATGGAGCTATGGAGCTATGGAAGTATGGAGCTCTGGTGCTATGGAGCTATGGAGCTCTGGTGCTATGGAGCTATGGAGCTCTGGTGCTATGGAGCTATGGAGCTATGGAGCTCTGGAAGTATGGAGCTCTGGTGCTATGGAGCTATGGAGCTCTGGTGCTATGGAGCTATGGAGCTCTGGTGCTATGGAGCTATGGAGCTCTGGTGCTATGGAGCTCTGGTGCTATGGAGCTCTGGTGCTATGGAGCTATGGAGCTCTGGTGCTATGGAGCTATGGAGCTCTGGAGGTATGGAGCTCTGGAGGTATGGAGCTCTGGAGGTATGGAGCTTTGGAGCCCTGGAGCTCTGGAGGTATGGAGCTATGGTGCTATGGAGCTCTGAAGCCATGGAGCTCTGGTGCTATGGAGCTCTGGAGCTCTGGAGGTATGGAGCTCTGGAGGTATGGAGCTATGGAGCCCTGGAGCTCTGGAGGTATGGAGCTATGGTGCTATGGAGCTCTGAAGCCATGGAGCTCTGGTGCTATGGAGCTCTGGAGCTCTGGAGGTATGGAGCTCTGGAGGTATGGAGCTATGGAGCCCTGGAGCTCTGGAGGTATGGAGCTATGGTGCTATGGAGCTCTGAAGCCATGGAGCTCTGGTGCTATGGAGCTCTGGAGCTCTGGAGGTATGGAGCTCTGGAGGTATGGAGCTCTGGAGGTATGGAGCTATGGAGCCCTGGAGCTCTGGAGGTATGGAGCTATGGTGCTATGGAGCTCTGAAGCCATGGAGCTCTGGTGCTATGGAGCTCTGGAGGTATGGAGCTCTGGAGGTATGGAGCTCTGGAGGTATGGAGCTATGGAGCCCTGGAGCTCTGGAGGTATGGAGCTATGGTGCTATGGAGCTCTGAAGCCATGGAGCTCTGGTGCTATGGAGCTATGGAGCTCTGGTGCTATGGAGCTATGGAGGTATGGAGCCACCAGCCAGCACCCTCCGTGGCTGGATCAATGGAAGTGTTTTAGGTACCAGGCAGCCAAAGGGCCGAGGCCTCACGCTCGACCACGCCGGCGCAGAGTTCCAGCCGCTCGGATAAGCTCTGTCACTCACCCGCCGCGCAGCCACCGGTAACGGGGAAATGTCGCCGCCTTGTGGACACGCCGTTGTAAATGAATGGGCTTTCGCACTTAGTGCAATTTTCGCCAACTCTCTGACTTAGAGCTATGGAAGTATGGAGCTATGGAGCCACCAGCCACCCAGGCTGGAGCTCTGGAGCTCTGGAGGTATGGAGCTCTGGTGCTATGGAAGTATGGAGCTCTGGTGCTATGGAAGTATGGAGCTATGGAGGTATGGAAGTATGGAGCTATGGAAGTATGGAGCTATGGAGCTCTGGAAGTATGGAGCTATGGAGCTCTGGAGGTATGGAGCCCTGGAGCTATGGAGCCCTGGAGCTATGGAAGTATGGAGCTCTGGTGCTATGGAGCTATGGAGCTCTGGTGCTATGGAGCTATGGAGCTATGGAGCTCTGGAGCTATGGAGCTCTGGAGGTATGGAGCTATGGAGCTATGGAGCTCTGGAGGTATGGAGCTATGGAGCTATGGAAGTATGGAGCTCTGGTGCTATGGAGCTATGGAGCTCTGGTGCTATGGAGCTATGGAGCTCTGGTGCTATGGAGCTATGGAGCTATGGAGCTCTGGAAGTATGGAGCTCTGGTGCTATGGAGCTATGGAGCTCTGGTGCTATGGAGCTATGGAGCTCTGGTGCTATGGAGCTCTGGTGCTATGGAGCTCTGGTGCTATGGAGCTATGGAGCTCTGGTGCTATGGAGCTATGGAGCTCTGGAGGTATGGAGCTCTGGAGGTATGGAGCTCTGGAGGTATGGAGCTATGGAGCCCTGGAGCTCTGGAGGTATGGAGCTATGGTGCTATGGAGCTCTGAAGCCATGGAGCTCTGGTGCTATGGAGCTCTGGAGCTCTGGAGGTATGGAGCTCTGGAGGTATGGAGCTATGGAGCCCTGGAGCTCTGGAGGTATGGAGCTATGGAGCTCTGAAGCCATGGAGCTCTGGTGCTATGGAGCTCTGGAGCTCTGGAGGTATGGAGCTCTGGAGGTATGGAGCTATGGAGCCCTGGAGCTCTGGAGGTATGGAGCTATGGTGCTATGGAGCTCTGAAGCCATGGAGCTCTGGTGCTATGGAGCTCTGGAGGTATGGAGCTCTGGAGGTATGGAGCTCTGGAGGTATGGAGCTATGGAGCCCTGGAGCTCTGGAGGTATGGAGCTATGGTGCTATGGAGCTCTGAAGCCATGGAGCTCTGGTGCTATGGAGCTCTGGAGGTATGGAGCTCTGGAGGTATGGAGCTCTGGAGGTATGGAGCTATGGAGCCCTGGAGCTCTGGAGGTATGGAGCTATGGTGCTATGGAGCTCTGAAGCCATGGAGCTCTGGTGCTATGGAGCTATGGAGCTCTGGTGCTATGGAGCTATGGAGGTATGGAGCCACCAGCCAGCACCCTCCGTGGCTGGATCAATGGAAGTGTTTTAGGTACCAGGCAGCCAAAGGGCCGAGGCCTCACGCTCGACCACGCCGGCGCAGAGTTCAAGCCGCTCGGATAAGCTCTGTCACTCACCCGCCGCGCAGCCACCGGTAACGGGGAAATGTCGCCGCCTGGCGGACACGCCGTTGTAAATGAATGGGCTTTCGCACTTAGTGCAATTTTCGCCAACTCTCTGACTTAGAGCTATGGAAGTATGGAGCTATGGAGCCACCAGCCACCCAGGCTGGAGCTATGGAGCTCTGGAGGTATGGAGCTCAGGTGCTATGGAAGTATGGAGCTATGGAGCTATGGAAGTATGGAGCTATGGAGCTATGGAGCTCTGGAAGTATGGAGCTATGGAGCTCTGGAGGTATGGAGCTATGGAGCCCTGGAGCTATGGAGCTCTGGTGCTATGGAGGTATGGAGCTCTGGAGGTATGGAGCTCTGGAGGTATGGAGCTATGGAGCTATGGAGCCCTGGAGCTATGGAGCTATGGAGCCCTGGAGCTATGGAGCTATGGAGCCCTGGAGCTATGGAGCTATGGAGCTCTGGTGCTATGGAGCTATGGAGCTCTGGTGCTATGGAGCTATGGAGCTCTGGTGCTATGGAGCTATGGAGCTCTGGTGCTATGGAGCTATGGAGCTCTGGAAGTATGGAGCTATGGAGCTCTGGAGGTATGGAGCTATGGAGCCCTGGAGCTATGGAGCCCTGGAGCTATGGAAGTATGGAGCTCTGGTGCTATGGAGCTATGGAGCTCTGGTGCTATGGAGCTATGGAGCTATGGAGCTATGGAGCTCTGGAGGTATGGAGCTATGGAGCTATGGAGCTCTGGAGGTATGGAGCTATGGAGCTATGGAAGTATGGAGCTCTGGTGCTATGGAGCTATGGAGCTCTGGTGCTATGGAGCTATGGAGCTCTGGAGGTATGGAGCTATGGAGCCCTGGAGCTCTGGAGGTATGGAGCTATGGTGCTATGGAGCTCTGAAGCCATGGAGCTCTGGTGCTATGGAGCTATGGAGCTCTGGTGCTATGGAGCTATGGAGGTATGGAGCCACCAGCCAGCACCCTCCGTGGCTGGATCAATGGAAGTGTTTTAGGTACCAGGCAGCCAAAGGGCCGAGGCCTCACGCTCGACCACGCCGGCGCAGAGTTCCAGCCGCTCGGATAAGCTCTGTCACTCACCCGCCGCGCAGCCACCGGTAACGGGGAAATGTCGCCGCCTTGTGGACACGCCGTTGTAAATGAATGGGCTTTCGCACTTAGTGCAATTTTCGCCAACTCTCTGACTTAGAGCTATGGAAGTATGGAGCTATGGAGCCACCAGCCACCCAGGCTGGAGCTCTGGAGCTCTGGAGGTATGGAGCTCTGGTGCTATGGAAGTATGGAGCTCTGGTGCTATGGAAGTATGGAGCTATGGAGGTATGGAAGTATGGAGCTATGGAAGTATGGAACTATGGAGCTCTGGAAGTATGGAGCTATGGAGCTCTGGAGGTATGGAGCCCTGGAGCTATGGAGCCCTGGAGCTATGGAAGTATGGAGCTCTGGTGCTATGGAGCTATGGAGCTCTGGTGCTATGGAGCTATAAAGCTCTGGAGCTATGGAGCTCTGGAGGTATGGAGCTATGGAGCTATGGAGCTCTGGAGGTATGGAGCTATGGAGCTCTGGTGCTATAGAGCTATGGAGCTATGGAGCTCTGGAAGTATGGAGCTCTGGTGCTATGGAGCTATGGAGCTCTGGTGCTATGGAGCTATGGAGCTCTGGTGCTATGGAGCTCTGGTGCTATGGAGCTCTGGTGCTATGGAGCTATGGAGCTCTGGTGCTATGGAGCTCTGGAGGTATGGAGCTCTGGAGGTATGGAGCTCTGGAGGTATGGAGCTATGGAGCCCTGGAGCTCTGGAGGTATGGAGCTATGGTGCTATGGAGCTCTGAAGCCATGGAGCTCTGGTGCTATGGAGCTATGGAGCTCTGGTGCTATGGAGCTATGGAGCTATGGAGCTCTGGAAGTATGGAGCTCTGGTGCTATGGAGCTATGGAGCTCTGGTGCTATGGAGCTATGGAGCTCTGGTGCTATGGAGCTATGGAGCTCTGGTGCTATGGAGCTCTGGTGCTATGGAGCTCTGGTGCTATGGAGCTATGGAGCTCTGGTGCTATGGAGCTATGGAGCTCTGGAGGTATGGAGCTCTGGAGGTATGGAGCTCTGGAGGTATGGAGCTATGGAGCCCTGGAGCTCTGGAGGTATGGAGCTATGGTGCTATGGAGCTCTGAAGCCATGGAGCTCTGGTGCTATGGAGCTCTGGAGCTCTGGAGGTATGGAGCTCTGGAGGTATGGAGCTATGGAGCCCTGGAGCTCTGGAGGTATGGAGCTATGGTGCTATGGAGCTCTGAAGCCATGGAGCTCTGGTGCTATGGAGCTCTGGAGCTCTGGAGGTATGGAGCTCTGGAGGTATGGAGCTCTGGAGGTATGGAGCTATGGAGCCCTGGAGCTCTGGAGGTATGGAGCTATGGTGCTATGGAGCTCTGAAGCCATGGAGCTCTGGTGCTATGGAGCTATGGAGCTCTGGTGCTATGGAGCTATGGAGCTATGGAGGTATGGAGCTATGGAGCCCTGGAGCTCTGGAGGTATGGAGCTATGGTGCTATGGAGCTCTGAAGCCATGGAGCTCTGGTGCTATGGAGCTCTGGAGGTATGGAGCTCTGGAGGTATGGAGCTATGGAGCCCTGGAGCTCTGGAGGTATGGAGCTATGGTGCTATGGAGCTCTGAAGCCATGGAGCTCTGGTGCTATGGAGCTATGGAGCTCTGGTGCTATGGAGCTATGGAGGTATGGAGCCACCAGCCAGCACCCTCCGTGGCTGGATCAATGGAAGTGTTTTAGGTACCAGGCAGCCAAAGGGCCGAGGCCTCACGCTCGACCACGCCGGCGCAGAGTTCCAGCCGCTCGGATAAGCTCTGTCACTCACCCGCCGCGCAGCCACCGGTAACGGGGAAATGTCGCCGCCTGGCGGACACGCCGTTGTAAATGAATGGGCTTTCGCACTTAGTGCAATTTTCGCCAACTCTCTGACTTAGAGCTATGGAAGTATGGAGCTATGGAGCCACCAGCCACCCAGGCTGGAGCTATGGAGCTCTGGAGGTATGGAGCTCAGGTGCTATGGAAGTATGGAGCTATGGAGCTATGGAAGTATGGAGCTATGGAGCTATGGAGCTCTGGAAGTATGGAGCTATGGAGCTCTGGAGGTATGGAGCTATGGAGCCCTGGAGCCCTGGAGCTATGGAGCTCTGGTGCTATGGAGGTATGGAGCTCTGGAGGTATGGAGCTCTGGAGGTATGGAGCTATGGAGCTATGGAGCCCTGGAGCTATGGAGCTATGGAGCCCTGGAGCTATGGAGCTATGGAGCCCTGGAGCATTGGAGCTATGGAGCTCTGGTGCTATGGAGCTATGGAGCTCTGGTGCTATGGAGCTATGGAGCTCTGGTGCTATGGAGCTATGGAGCTCTGGTGCTATGGAGCTATGGAGCTCTGGAAGTATGGAGCTATGGAGCTCTGGAGGTATGGAGCTATGGAGCCCTGGAGCTATGGAGCCCTGGAGCTATGGAAGTATGGAGCTCTGGTGCTATGGAGCTATGGAGCTCTGGTGCTATGGAGCTATGGAGCTCTGGAGCTATGGAGCTCTGGAGGTATGGAGCTATGGAGCTATGGAGCTCTGGAGGTATGGAGCTATGGAGCTATGGAAGTATGGAGCTCTGGTGCTATGGAGCTATGGAGCTCTGGTGCTATGGAGCTATGGAGCTCTGGTGCTATGGAGCTATGGAGCTATGGAGCTCTGGAAGTATGGAGCTCTGGTGCTATGGAGCTATGGAGCTCTGGTGCTATGGAGCTATGGAGCTCTGGTGCTATGGAGCTATGGAGCTCTGGTGCTATGGAGCTCTGGTGCTATGGAGCTCTGGTGCTATGGAGCTATGGAGCTCTGGTGCTATGGAGCTATGGAGCTCTGGAGGTATGGAGCTCTGGAGGTATGGAGCTCTGGAGGTATGGAGCTTTGGAGCCCTGGAGCTCTGGAGGTATGGAGCTATGGTGCTATGGAGCTCTGAAGCCATGGAGCTCTGGTGCTATGGAGCTCTGGAGCTCTGGAGGTATGGAACTCTGGAGGTATGGAGCTATGGAGCCCTGGAGCTCTGGAGGTATGGAGCTATGGTGCTATGGAGCTCTGAAGCCATGGAGCTCTGGTGCTATGGAGCTCTGGAGCTCTGGAGGTATGGAGCTCTGGAGGTATGGAGCTCTGGAGGTATGGAGCTATGGAGCCCTGGAGCTCTGGAGGTATGGAGCTACGGTGCTATGGAGCTCTGAAGCCATGGAGCTCTGGTGCTATGGAGCTCTGGAGGTATGAAGCTCTGGAGGTATGGAGCTCTGGAGGTATGGAGCTATGGAGCCCTGGAGCTCTGGAGGTATGGAGCTATGGTGCTATGGAGCTCTGAAGCCATGGAGCTCTGGTGCTATGGAGCTCTGGAGGTATGGAGCTCTGGAGGTATGGAGCTCTGGAGGTATGGAGCTATGGAGCCCTGGAGCTCTGGAGGTATGGAGCTATGGTGCTATGGAGCTCTGAAGCCATGGAGCTCTGGTGCTATGGAGCTATGGAGCTCTGGTGCTATGGAGCTATGGAGGTATGGAGCCACCAGCCAGCACCCTCCGTGGCTGGATCAATGGAAGTGTTTTAGGTACCAGGCAGCCAAAGGGCCGAGGCCTCACGCTCGACCACGCCGGCGCAGAGTTCCAGCCGCTCGGATAAGCTCTGTCACTCACCCGCCGCGCAGCCACCGGTAACGGGGAAATGTCGCCGCCTTGTGGACACGCCGTTGTAAATGCATGGGCTTTCGCACTTAGTGCAATTTTCGCCAACTCTCTGACTTAGAGCTATGGAAGTATGGAGCTATGGAGCCACCAGCCACCCAGGCTGGAGCTCTGGAGCTCTGGAGGTATGGAGCTCTGGTGCTATGGAAGTATGGAGCTCTGGTGCTATGGAAGTATGGAGCTATGGAGGTATGGAAGTATGGAGCTATGGAAGTATGGAGCTATGGAGCTCTGGAAGTATGGAGCTATGGAGCTCTGGAGGTATGGAGCCCTGGAGCTATGGAGCCCTGGAGCTATGGAAGTATGGAGCTCTGGTGCTATGGAGCTATGGAGCTCTGGTGCTATGGAGCTATGGAGCTATGGAGCTCTGGAGCTATGGAGCTCTGGAGGTATGGAGCTATGGAGCTATGGAGCTCTGGAGGTATGGAGCTATGGAGCTATGGAAGTATGGAGCTCTGGTGCTATGGAGCTATGGAGCTCTGGTGCTATGGAGCTATGGAGCTCTGGTGCTATGGAGCTATGGAGCTATGGAGCTCTGGAAGTATGGAGCTCTGGTGCTATGGAGCTATGGAGCTCTGGTGCTATGGAGCTATGGAGCTCTGGTGCTATGGAGCTCTGGTGCTATGGAGCTCTGGTGCTATGGAGCTATGGAGCTCTGGTGCTATGGAGCTATGGAGCTCTGGAGGTATGGAGCTCTGGAGGTATGGAGCTCTGGAGGTATGGAGCTATGGAGCCCTGGAGCTCTGGAGGTATGGAGCTATGGTGCTATGGAGCTCTGAAGCCATGGAGCTCTGGTGCTATGGAGCTCTGGAGCTCTGGAGGTATGGAGCTCTGGAGGTATGGAGCTATGGAGCCCTGGAGCTCTGGAGGTATGGAGCTATGGAGCTCTGAAGCCATGGAGCTCTGGTGCTATGGAGCTCTGGAGCTCTGGAGGTATGGAGCTCTGGAGGTATGGAGCTATGGAGCCCTGGAGCTCTGGAGGTATGGAGCTATGGTGCTATGGAGCTCTGAAGCCATGGAGCTCTGGTGCTATGGAGCTATGGAGCTCTGGTGCTATGGAGCTATGGAGGTATGGAGCCACCAGCCAGCACCCTCCGTGGCTGGATCAATGGAAGTGTTTTAGGTACCAGGCAGCCAAAGGGCCGAGGCCTCACGCTCGACCACGCCGGCGCAGAGTTCCAGCCGCTCGGATAAGCTCTGTCACTCACCCGCCGCGCAGCCACCGGTAACGGGGAAATGTCGCCGCCTGGCGGACACGCCGTTGTAAATGAATGGGCTTTCGCACTTAGTGCAATTTTCGCCAACTCTCTGACTTAGAGCTATGGAAGTATGGAGCTATAGAGCCACCAGCCACCCAGGCTGGAGCTATGGAGCTCTGGAGGTATGGAGCTCAGGTGCTATGGAAGTATGGAGCTATGGAGCTATGGAAGTATGGAGCTATGGAGCTATGGAGCTCTGGAAGTATGGAGCTATGGAGCTCTGGAGGTATGGAGCTATGGAGCCCTGGAGCCCTGGAGCTATGGAGCTCTGGTGCTATGGAGGTATGGAGCTCTGGAGGTATGGAGCTCTGGAGGTATGGAGCTATGGAGCTATGGAGCCCTGGAGCTATGGAGCTATGGAGCCCTGGAGCTATGGAGCTATGGAGCCCTGGAGCTATGGAGCTATGGAGCTCTGGTGCTATGGAGCTATGGAGCTCTGGTGCTATGGAGCTATGGAGCTCTGGTGCTATGGAGCTATGGAGCTCTGGTGCTATGGAGCTATGGAGCTCTGGAAGTATGGAGCTATGGAGCTCTGGAGGTATGGAGCTATGGAGCCCTGGAGCTATGGAGCCCTGGAGCTATGGAAGTATGGAGCTCTGGTGCTATGGAGCTATGGAGCTCTGGTGCAATGGAGCTATGGAGCTCTGGAGCTATGGAGCTCTGGAGGTATGGAGCTATGGAGCTATGGAGCTCTGGAGGTATGGAGCTATGGAGCTATGGAAGTATGGAGCTCTGGTGCTATGGAGCTATGGAGCTCTGGTGCTATGGAGCTATGGAGCTCTGGAGGTATGGAGCTATGGAGCCCTGGAGCTCTGGAGGTATGGAGCTATGGTGCTATGGAGCTCTGAAGCCATGGAGCTCTGGTGCTATGGAGCTCTGGAGGTATGGAGCTCTGGAGGTATGGAGCTCTGGAGGTATGGAGCTATGGAGCCCTGGAGCTCTGGAGGTATGGAGCTATGGTGCTATGGAGCTCTGAAGCCATGGAGCTCTGGTGCTATGGAGCTATGGAGCTCTGGTGCTATGGAGCTATGGAGGTATGGAGCCACCAGCCAGCACCCTCCGTGGCTGGATCAATGGAAGTGTTTTAGGTACCAGGCAGCCAAAGGGCCGAGGCCTCACGCTCGACCACGCCGGCGCAGAGTTCCAGCCGCTCGGATAAGCTCTGTCACTCACCCGCCGCGCAGCCACCGGTAACGGGGAAATGTCGCCGCCTTGTGGACACGCCATTGTAAATGAATGGGCTTTCGCACTTAGTGCAATTTTCGCCAACTCTCTGACTTAGAGCTATGGAAGTATGGAGCTATGGAGCCACCAGCCACCCAGGCTGGAGCTCTGGAGCTCTGGAGGTATGGAGCTCTGGTGCTATGGAAGTATGGAGCTCTGGTGCTATGGAAGTATGGAGCTATGGAGGTATGGAAGTATGGAGCTATGGAAGTATGGAGCTATGGAGCTCTGGAAGTATGGAGCTATGGAGCTCTGGAGGTATGGAGCCCTGGAGCTATGGAGCCCTGGAGCTATGGAAGTATGGAGCTCTGGTGCTATGGAGCTATGGAGCTCTGGTGCTATGGAGCTATGGAGCTATGGAGCTCTGGAGCTATGGAGCTCTGGAGGTATGGAGCTATGGAGCTATGGAGCTCTGGAGGTATGGAGCTATGGAGCTATGGAAGTATGGAGCTCTGGTGCTATGGAGCTATGGAGCTCTGGTGCTATGGAGCTATGGAGCTCTGGTGCTATGGAGCTATGGAGCTATGGAGCTCTGGAAGTATGGAGCTCTGGTGCTATGGAGCTATGGAGCTCTGGTGCTATGGAGCTATGGAGCTCTGGTGCTATGGAGCTCTGGTGCTATGGAGCTCTGGTGCTATGGAGCTATGGAGCTCTGGTGCTATGGAGCTCTGGAGGTATGGAGCTCTGGAGGTATGGAGCTCTGGAGGTATGGAGCTATGGAGCCCTGGAGCTCTGGAGGTATGGAGCTATGGTGCTATGGAGCTCTGAAGCCATGGAGCTCTGGTGCTATGGAGCTATGGAGCTCTGGTGCTATGGAGCTATGGAGCTATGGAGCTCTGGAAGTATGGAGCTCTGGTGCTATGGAGCTATGGAGCTCTGGTGCTATGGAGCTATGGAGCTCTGGTGCTATGGAGCTATGGAGCTCTGGTGCTATGGAGCTCTGGTGCTATGGAGCTCTGGTGCTATGGAGCTATGGAGCTCTGGTGCTATGGAGCTATGGAGCTCTGGAGGTATGGAGCTCTGGAGGTATGGAGCTCTGGAGGTATGGAGCTATGGAGCCCTGGAGCTCTGGAGGTATGGAGCTATGGTGCTATGGAGCTCTGAAGCCATGGAGCTCTGGTGCTATGGAGCTCTGGAGCTCTGGAGGTATGGAGCTCTGGAGGTATGGAGCTATGGAGCCCTGGAGCTCTGGAGGTATGGAGCTATGGTGCTATGGAGCTCTGAAGCCATGGAGCTCTGGTGCTATGGAGCTCTGGAACTCTGGAGGTATGGAGCTCTGGAGGTATGGAGCTCTGGAGGTATGGAGCTATGGAGCCCTGGAGCTCTGGAGGTATGGAGCTATGGTGCTATGGAGCTCTGAAGCCATGGAGCTCTGGTGCTATGGAGCTCTGGAGGTATGGAGCTCTGGAGGTATGGAGCTCTGGAGGTATGGAGCTATGGAGCCCTGGAGCTCTGGAGGTAAGGAGCTATGGTGCTATGGAGCTCTGAAGCCATGGAGCTCTGGTGCTATGGAGCTCTGGAGGTATGGAGCTCTGGAGGTATGGAGCTCTGGAGGTATGGAGCTATGGAGCCCTGGAGCTCTGGAGGTATGGAGCTATGGTGCTATGGAGCTCTGAAGCCATGGAGCTCTGGTGCTATGGAGCTATGGAGCTCTGGTGCTATGGAGCTATGGAGCTATGGAACTCTGGAAGTATGGAGCTCTGGTGCTATGGAGCTATGGAGCTCTGGTGCTATGGAGCTAAGGAGCTCTGGTGCTATGGAGCTATGGAGCTCTGGTGCTATGGAGCTCTGGTGCTATGGAGCTCTGGTGCTATGGAGCTATGGAGCTCTGGTGCTATGGAGCTATGGAGCTCTGGAGGTATGGAGCTCTGGAGGTATGGAGTTCTGGAGGTATGGAGCTATGGAGCCCTGGAGCTCTGGAGGTATGGAGCTATGGTGCTATGGAGCTCTGAAGCCATGGAGCTCTGGTGCTATGGAGCTCTGGAGCTCTGGAGGTATGGAGCTCTGGAGGTATGGAGCTATGGAGCCCTGGAGCTCTGGAGGTATGGAGCTATGGTGCTATGGAGCTCTGAAGCCATGGAGCTCTGGTGCTATGGAGCTCTGGAGCTCTGGAGGTATGGAGCTCTGGAGGTATGGAGCTCTGGAGGTATGGAGCTATGGAGCCCTGGAGCTCTGGAGGTATGGAGCTATGGTGCTATGGAGCTCTGAAGCCATGGAGCTCTGGTGCTATGGAGCTCTGGAGGTATGGAGCTCTGGAGGTATGGAGCTCTGGAGGTATGGAGCTATGGAGCCCTGGAGCTCTGGAGGTATGGAGCTATGGTGCTATGGAGCTCTGAAGCCATGGAGCTCTGGTGCTATGGAGCTCTGGAGGTATGGAGCTCTGGAGGTATGGAGCTCTGGAGGTATGGAGCTATGGAGCCCTGGAGCTCTGGAGGTATGGAGCTATGGTGCTATGGAGCTCTGAAGCCATGGAGCTCTGGTGCTATGGAGCTATGGAGCTCTGGTGCTATGGAGCTATGGAGGTATGGAGCCACCAGCCAGCACCCTCCGTGGCTGGATCAATGGAAGTGTTTTAGGTACCAGGCAGCCAAAGGGCCGAGGCCTCACGCTCGACCACGCCGGCGCAGAGTTCCAGCCGCTCGGATAAGCTCTGTCACTCACCCGCCTCGCAGCCACCGGTAACGGGGAAATGTCGCCGCCTTGTGGACACGCCGTTGTAAATGAATGGGCTTTCGCACTTAGTGCAATTTTCGCCAACTCTCTGACTGGAGCTATGGAAGTATGGAGCTATGGAGCCACCAGCCACCCAGGCTGGAGCTATGGAGCTCTGGAGGTATGGAGCTCTGGTGCTATGGAAGTATGGAGCTATGGAGCTATGGAAGTATGGAGCTATGGAGCTCTGGAAGTATGGAGCTATGGAGCTCTGGAGGTATGGAGCTATGGAGCCCTGGAGCCCTGGAGCTATGGAGCCCTGGAGCTATGGAGCTATGGAGCCCTGGAGCTATGGAAGTATGGAGCTCTGGTGCTATGGAGCTATGGAGCTCTGGTGCTATGGAGCTATGGAGCTATGGAGCTCTGGAGCTATGGAGCTCTGGAGGTATGGAGCTATGGAGCTATGGAGCTCTGGAGGTATGGAGCTATGGAGCTATGGAAGTATGGAGCTCTGGTGCTATGGAGCTATGGAGCTCTGGTGCTATGGAGCTATGGAGCTCTGGTGCTATGGAGCTATGGAGCTATGGAGCTCTGGAAGTATGGAGCTCTGGTGCTATGGAGCTATGGAGCTCTGGTGCTATGGAGCTATGGAGCTCTGGTGCTATGGAGCTCTGGTGCTATGGAGCTCTGGTGCTATGGAGCTATGGAGCTCTGGTGCTATGGAGCTCTGGAGGTATGGAGCTCTGGAGGTATGGAGCTCTGGAGGTATGGAGCTATGGAGCCCTGGAGCTCTGGAGGTATGGAGCTATTGTGCTATGGAGCTCTGAAGCCATGGAGCTCTGGTGCTATGGAGCTATGGAGCTCTGGTGCTATGGAGCTATGGAGCTATGGAGCTCTGGAAGTATGGAGCTCTGGTGCTATGGAGCTATGGAGCTCTGGTGCTATGGAGCTATGGAGGTATGAAGCCACCAGCCAGCACCCTCCGTGGCTGGATCAATGGAAGTGTTTTAGGTACCAGGCAGCCAAAGGGCCGAGGCCTCACGCTCGACCACGCCGGCGCAGAGTTCCAGCCGCTCGGATAAGCTCTGTCACTCACCCGCCGCGCAGCCACCGGTAACGGGGAAATGTCGCCGCCTGGCGGACACGCCGTTGTAAATGAATGGGCTTTCGCACTTAGTGCAATTTTCGCCAACTCTCTGACTTAGAGCTATGGAAGTATGGAGCTATGGAGCCACCAGCCACCCAGGCTGGAGCTATGGAGCTCTGGAGGTATGGAGCTCAGGTGCTATGGAAGTATGGAGCTATGGAGCTATGGAAGTATGGAGCTATGGAGCTATGGAGCTCTGGAAGTATGGAGCTATGGAGCTCTGGAGGTATGGAGCTATGGAGCCCTGGAGCCCTGGAGCTATGGAGCTCTGGTGCTATGGAGGTATGGAGCTCTGGAGGTATGGAGCTCTGGAGGTATGGAGCTATGGAGCTATGGAGCCCTGGAGCTATGGAGCTATGGAGCCCTGGAGCTATGGAGCTATGGAGCCCTGGAGCTATGGAGCTATGGAGCTCTGGTGCTATGGAGCTATGGAGCTCTGGTGCTATGGAGCTATGGAGCTCTGGTGCTATGGAGCTATGGAGCTCTGGTCTTATGGAGCTATGGAGCTCTGGAAGTATGGAGCTATGGAGCTCTGGAGGTATGGAGCTATGGAGCCCTGGAGCTATGGAGCCCTGGAGCTATGGAAGTATGGAGCTCTGGTGCTATGGAGCTATGGAGCTCTGGTGCTATGGAGCTATGGAGCTCTGGAGCTATGGAGCTCTGGAGGTATGGAGCTATGGAGCTATGGAGCTCTGGAGGTATGGAGCTATGGAGCTATGGAAGTATGGAGCTCTGGTGCTATGGAGCTATGGAGCTCTGGTGCTATGGAGCTATGGAGCTCTGGAGGTATGGAGCTATGGAGCCCTGGAGCTCTGGAGGTATGGAGCTATGGTGCTATGGAGCTCTGAAGCCATGGAGCTCTGGTGCTATGGAGCTCTGGAGGTATGGAGCTCTGGAGGTATGGAGCTCTGGAGGTATGGAGCTATGGAGCCCTGGAGCTCTGGAGGTATGGAGCTATGGTGCTATGGAGCTCTGAAGCCATGGAGCTCTGGTGCTATGGAGCTATGGAGCTCTGGTGCTATGGAGCTATGGAGGTATGGAGCCACCAGCCAGCACCCTCCGTGGCTGGATCAATGGAAGTGTTTTAGGTACCAGGCAGCCAAAGGGCCGAGGCCTCACGCTCGACCACGCCGGCGCAGAGTTCCAGCCGCTCGGATAAGCTCTGTCACTCACCCGCCGCGCAGCCACCGGTAACGGGGAAATGTCGCCGCCTTGTGGACACGCCGTTGTAAATGAATGGGCTTTCGCACTTAGTGCAATTTTCGCCAACTCTCTGACTTAGAGCTATGGAAGTATGGAGCTATGGAGCCACCAGCCACCCAGGCTGGAGCTCTGGAGCTCTGGAGGTATGGAGCTCTGGTGCTATGGAAGTATGGAGCTCTGGTGCTATGGAAGTATGGAGCTATGGAGGTATGGAAGTATGGAGCTATGGAAGTATGGAGCTATGGAGCTCTGGAAGTATGGAGCTATGGAGCTCTGGAGGTATGGAGCCCTGGAGCTATGGAGCCCTGGAGCTATGGAAGTATGGAGCTCTGGTGCTATGGAGCTATGGAGCTCTGGTGCTATGGAGCTATGGAGCTATGGAGCTCTGGAGCTATGGAGCTCTGGAGGTATGGAGCTATGGAGCTATGGAGCTCTGGAGGTATGGAGCTATGGAGCTATGGAAGTATGGAGCTCTGGTGCTATGGAGCTATGGAGCTCTGGTGCTATGGAGCTATGGAGCTCTGGTGCTATGGAGCTATGGAGCTATGGAGCTCTGGAAGTATGGAGCTCTGGTGCTATGGAGCTATGGAGCTCTGGTGCTATGGAGCTATGGAGCTCTGGTGCTATGGAGCTCTGGTGCTATGGAGCTCTGGTGCTATGGAGCTATGGAGCTCTGGTGCTATGGAGCTCTGGAGGTATGGAGCTCTGGAGGTATGGAGCTCTGGAGGTATGGAGCTATGGAGCCCTGGAGCTCTGGAGGTATGGAGCTATGGTGCTATGGAGCTCTGAAGCCATGGAGCTCTGGTGCTATGGAGCTATGGAGCTCTGGTGCTATGGAGCTATGGAGCTATGGAGCTCTGGAAGTATGGAGCTCTGGTGCTATGGAGCTATGGAGCTCTGGTGCTATGGAGCTATGGAGCTCTGGTGCTATGGAGCTATGGAGCTCTGGTGCTATGGAGCTCTGGTGCTATGGAGCTCTGGTGCTATGGAGCTATGGAGCTCTGGTGCTATGGAGCTATGGAGCTCTGGAGGTATGGAGCTCTGGAGGTATGGAGCTCTGGAGGTATGGAGCTATGGAGCCCTGGAGCTCTGGAGGTATGGAGCTATGGTGCTATGGAGCTCTGAAGCCATGGAGCTCTGGTGCTATGGAGCTCTGGAGCTCTGGAGGTATGGAGCTCTGGAGGTATGGAGCTATGGAGCCCTGGAGCTCTGGAGGTATGGAGCTATGGTGCTATGGAGCTCTGAAGCCATGGAGCTCTGGTGCTATGGAGCTCTGGAACTCTGGAGGTATGGAGCTCTGGAGGTATGGAGCTCTGGAGGTATGGAGCTATGGAGCCCTGGAGCTCTGGAGGTATGGAGCTATGGTGCTATGGAGCTCTGAAGCCATGGAGCTCTGGTGCTATGGAGCTCTGGAGGTATGGAGCTCTGGAGGTATGGAGCTCTGGAGGTATGGAGCTATGGAGCCCTGGAGCTCTGGAGGTAAGGAGCTATGGTGCTATGGAGCTCTGAAGCCATGGAGCTCTGGTGCTATGGAGCTCTGGAGGTATGGAGCTCTGGAGGTATGGAGCTCTGGAGGTATGGAGCTATGGAGCCCTGGAGCTCTGGAGGTATGGAGCTATGGTGCTATGGAGCTCTGAAGCCATGGAGCTCTGGTGCTATGGAGCTATGGAGCTCTGGTGCTATGGAGCTATGGAGCTATGGAACTCTGGAAGTATGGAGCTCTGGTGCTATGGAGCTATGGAGCTCTGGTGCTATGGAGCTAAGGAGCTCTGGTGCTATGGAGCTATGGAGCTCTGGTGCTATGGAGCTCTGGTGCTATGGAGCTCTGGTGCTATGGAGCTATGGAGCTCTGGTGCTATGGAGCTATGGAGCTCTGGAGGTATGGAGCTCTGGAGGTATGGAGTTCTGGAGGTATGGAGCTATGGAGCCCTGGAGCTCTGGAGGTATGGAGCTATGGTGCTATGGAGCTCTGAAGCCATGGAGCTCTGGTGCTATGGAGCTCTGGAGCTCTGGAGGTATGGAGCTCTGGAGGTATGGAGCTATGGAGCCCTGGAGCTCTGGAGGTATGGAGCTATGGTGCTATGGAGCTCTGAAGCCATGGAGCTCTGGTGCTATGGAGCTCTGGAGCTCTGGAGGTATGGAGCTCTGGAGGTATGGAGCTCTGGAGGTATGGAGCTATGGAGCCCTGGAGCTCTGGAGGTATGGAGCTATGGTGCTATGGAGCTCTGAAGCCATGGAGCTCTGGTGCTATGGAGCTCTGGAGGTATGGAGCTCTGGAGGTATGGAGCTCTGGAGGTATGGAGCTATGGAGCCCTGGAGCTCTGGAGGTATGGAGCTATGGTGCTATGGAGCTCTGAAGCCATGGAGCTCTGGTGCTATGGAGCTCTGGAGGTATGGAGCTCTGGAGGTATGGAGCTCTGGAGGTATGGAGCTATGGAGCCCTGGAGCTCTGGAGGTATGGAGCTATGGTGCTATGGAGCTCTGAAGCCATGGAGCTCTGGTGCTATGGAGCTATGGAGCTCTGGTGCTATGGAGCTATGGAGGTATGGAGCCACCAGCCAGCACCCTCCGTGGCTGGATCAATGGAAGTGTTTTAGGTACCAGGCAGCCAAAGGGCCGAGGCCTCACGCTCGACCACGCCGGCGCAGAGTTCCAGCCGCTCGGATAAGCTCTGTCACTCACCCGCCGCGCAGCCACCGGTAACGGGGAAATGTCGCCGCCTTGTGGACACGCCGTTGTAAATGAATGGGCTTTCGCACTTAGTGCAATTTTCGCCAACTCTCTGACTGGAGCTATGGAAGTATGGAGCTATGGAGCCACCAGCCACCCAGGCTGGAGCTATGGAGCTCTGGAGGTATGGAGCTCTGGTGCTATGGAAGTATGGAGCTATGGAGCTATGGAAGTATGGAGCTATGGAGCTCTGGAAGTATGGAGCTATGGAGCTCTGGAGGTATGGAGCTATGGAGCCCTGGAGCCCTGGAGCTATGGAGCCCTGGAGCTATGGAGCTATGGAGCCCTGGAGCTATGGAAGTATGGAGCTCTGGTGCTATGGAGCTATGGAGCTCTGGTGCTATGGAGCTATGGAGCTATGGAGCTCTGGAGCTATGGAGCTCTGGAGGTATGGAGCTATGGAGCTATGGAGCTCTGGAGGTATGGAGCTATGGAGCTATGGAAGTATGGAGCTCTGGTGCTATGGAGCTATGGAGCTCTGGTGCTATGGAGCTATGGAGCTCTGGTGCTATGGAGCTATGGAGCTATGGAGCTCTGGAAGTATGGAGCTCTGGTGCTATGGAGCTATGGAGCTCTGGTGCTATGGAGCTATGGAGCTCTGGTGCTATGGAGCTCTGGTGCTATGGAGCTCTGGTGCTATGGAGCTATGGAGCTCTGGTGCTATGGAGCTCTGGAGGTATGGAGCTCTGGAGGTATGGAGCTATGGAGCCCTGGAGCTCTGGAGGTATGGAGCTATTGTGCTATGGAGCTCTGAAGCCATGGAGCTCTGGTGCTATGGAGCTATGGAGCTCTGGTGCTATGGAGCTATGGAGCTATGGAGCTCTGGAAGTATGGAGCTCTGGTGCTATGGAGCTATGGAGCTCTGGTGCTATGGAGCTATGGAGGTATGGAGCCACCAGCCAGCACCCTCCGTGGCTGGATCAATGGAAGTGTTTTAGGTACCAGGCAGCCAAAGGGCCGAGGCCTCACGCTCGACCACGCCGGCGCAGAGTTCCAGCCGCTCGGATAAGCTCTGTCACTCACCCGCCGCGCAGCCACCGGTAACGGGGAAATGTCGCCGCCTGGCGGACACGCCGTTGTAAATGAATGGGCTTTCGCACTTAGTGCAATTTTCGCCAACTCTCTGACTTAGAGCTATGGAAGTATGGAGCTATGGAGCCACCAGCCACCCAGGCTGGAGCTATGGAGCTCTGGAGGTATGGAGCTCAGGTGCTATGGAAGTATGGAGCTATGGAGCTATGGAAGTATGGAGCTATGGAGCTATGGAGCTCTGGAAGTATGGAGCTATGGAGCTCTGGAGGTATGGAGCTATGGAGCCCTGGAGCCCTGGAGCTATGGAGCTCTGGTGCTATGGAGGTATGGAGCTCTGGAGGTATGGAGCTCTGGAGGTATGGAGCTATGGAGCTATGGAGCCCTGGAGCTATGGAGCTATGGAGCCCTGGAGCTATGGAGCTATGGAGCCCTGGAGCTATGGAGCTATGGAGCTCTGGTGCTATGGAGCTATGGAGCTCTGGTGCTATGGAGCTATGGAGCTCTGGTGCTATGGAGCTATGGAGCTCTGGTGCTATGGAGCTATGGAGCTCTGGAAGTATGGAGCTATGGAGCTCTGGAGGTATGGAGCTATGGAGCCCTGGAGCTATGGAGCCCTGGAGCTATGGAAGTATGGAGCTCTGGTGCTATGGAGCTATGGAGCTCTGGTGCTATGGAGCTATGGAGCTCTGGAGCTATGGAGCTCTGGAGGTATGGAGCTATGGAGCTATGGAGCTCTGGAGGTATGGAGCTATGGAGCTATGGAAGTATGGAGCTCTGGTGCTATGGAGCTATGGAGCTCTGGTGCTATGGAGCTATGGAGCTCTGGAGGTATGGAGCTATGGAGCCCTGGAGCTCTGGAGGTATGGAGCTATGGTGCTATGGAGCTCTGAAGCCATGGAGCTCTGGTGCTATGGAGCTCTGGAGGTATGGAGCTCTGGAGGTATGGAGCTCTGGAGGTATGGAGCTATGGAGCCCTGGAGCTCTGGAGGTATGGAGCTATGGTGCTATGGAGCTCTGAAGCCATGGAGCTCTGGTGCTATGGAGCTATGGAGCTCTGGTGCTATGGAGCTATGGAGGTATGGAGCCACCAGCCAGCACCCTCCGTGGCTGGATCAATGGAAGTGTTTTAGGTACCAGGCAGCCAAAGGGCCGAGGCCTCACGCTCGACCACGCCGGCGCAGAGTTCCAGCCGCTCGGATAAGCTCTGTCACTCACCCGCCGCGCAGCCACCGGTAACGGGGAAATGTCGCCGCCTTGTGGACACGCCGTTGTAAATGAATGGGCTTTCGCACTTAGTGCAATTTTCGCCAACTCTCTGACTTAGAGCTATGGAAGTATGGAGCTATGGAGCCACCAGCCACCCAGGCTGGAGCTCTGGAGCTCTGGAGGTATGGAGCTCTGGTGCTATGGAAGTATGGAGCTCTGGTGCTATGGAAGTATGGAGCTATGGAGGTATGGAAGTATGGAGCTATGGAAGTATGGAGCTATGGAGCTCTGGAAGTATGGAGCTATGGAGCTCTGGAGGTATGGAGCCCTGGAGCTATGGAGCCCTGGAGCTATGGAAGTATGGAGCTCTGGTGCTATGGAGCTATGGAGCTCTGGTGCTATGGAGCTATGGAGCTATGGAGCTCTGGAGCTATGGAGCTCTGGAGGTATGGAGCTATGGAGCTATGGAGCTCTGGAGGTATGGAGCTATGGAGCTATGGAAGTATGGAGCTCTGGTGCTATGGAGCTATGGAGCTCTGGTGCTATGGAGCTATGGAGCTCTGGTGCTATGGAGCTATGGAGCTATGGAGCTCTGGAAGTATGGAGCTCTGGTGCTATGGAGCTATGGAGCTCTGGTGCTATGGAGCTATGGAGCTCTGGTGCTATGGAGCTCTGGTGCTATGGAGCTCTGGTGCTATGGAGCTATGGAGCTCTGGTGCTATGGAGCTCTGGAGGTATGGAGCTCTGGAGGTATGGAGCTCTGGAGGTATGGAGCTATGGAGCCCTGGAGCTCTGGAGGTATGGAGCTATGGTGCTATGGAGCTCTGAAGCCATGGAGCTCTGGTGCTATGGAGCTATGGAGCTCTGGTGCTATGGAGCTATGGAGCTATGGAGCTCTGGAAGTATGGAGCTCTGGTGCTATGGAGCTATGGAGCTCTGGTGCTATGGAGCTATGGAGCTCTGGTGCTATGGAGCTATGGAGCTCTGGTGCTATGGAGCTCTGGTGCTATGGAGCTCTGGTGCTATGGAGCTATGGAGCTCTGGTGCTATGGAGCTATGGAGCTCTGGAGGTATGGAGCTCTGGAGGTATGGAGCTCTGGAGGTATGGAGCTATGGAGCCCTGGAGCTCTGGAGGTATGGAGCTATGGTGCTATGGAGCTCTGAAGCCATGGAGCTCTGGTGCTATGGAGCTCTGGAGCTCTGGAGGTATGGAGCTCTGGAGGTATGGAGCTATGGAGCCCTGGAGCTCTGGAGGTATGGAGCTATGGTGCTATGGAGCTCTGAAGCCATGGAGCTCTGGTGCTATGGAGCTCTGGAGCTCTGGAGGTATGGAGCTCTGGAGGTATGGAGCTCTGGAGGTATGGAGCTATGGAGCCCTGGAGCTCTGGAGGTATGGAGCTATGGTGCTATGGAGCTCTGAAGCCATGGAGCTCTGGTGCTATGGAGCTCTGGAGGTATGGAGCTCTGGAGGTATGGAGCTCTGGAGGTATGGAGCTATGGAGCCCTGGAGCTCTGGAGGTAAGGAGCTATGGTGCTATGGAGCTCTGAAGCCATGGAGCTCTGGTGCTATGGAGCTCTGGAGGTATGGAGCTCTGGAGGTATGGAGCTCTGGAGGTATGGAGCTATGGAGCCCTGGAGCTCTGGAGGTATGGAGCTATGGTGCTATGGAGCTCTGAAGCCATGGAGCTCTGGTGCTATGGAGCTATGGAGCTCTGGTGCTATGGAGCTATGGAGGTATGGAGCCACCAGCCAGCACCCTCCGTGGCTGGATCAATGGAAGTGTTTTAGGTACCAGGCAGCCAAAGGGCCGAGGCCTCACGCTCGACCACGCCGGCGCAGAGTTCCAGCCGCTCGGATAAGCTCTGTCACTCACCCGCCGCGCAGCCACCGGTAACGGGGAAATGTCGCCGCCTTGTGGACACGCCGTTGTAAATGAATGGGCTTTCGCACTTAGTGCAATTTTCGCCAACTCTCTGACTGGAGCTATGGAAGTATGGAGCTATGGAGCCACCAGCCACCCAGGCTGGAGCTATGGAGCTCTGGAGGTATGGAGCTCTGGTGCTATGGAAGTATGGAGCTATGGAGCTATGGAAGTATGGAGCTATGGAGCTATGGAGCTCTGGAAGTATGGAGCTATGGAGCTCTGGAGGTATGGAGCTATGGAGCCCTGGAGCCCTGGAGCTATGGAGCCCTGGAGCTATGGAGCTATGGAGCCCTGGAGCTATGGAGCTATGGAGCCCTGGAGCTATGGAGCTATGGAGCTCTGGTGCTATGGAGCTATGGAGCTCTGGTGCTATGGAGCTATGGAGCTCTGGTGCTATGGAGCTATGGAGCTCTGGTGCTATGGAGCTATGGAGCTCTGGAAGTATGGAGCTATGGAGCTCTGGAGGTATGGAGCTATGGAGCTCTGGAAGTATGGAGCTATGGAGCCCTGGAGCTATGGAGCCCTGGAGCTATGGAAGTATGGAGCTCTGGTGCTATGGAGCTATGGAGCTCTGGTGCTATGGAGCTATGGAGCTCTGGAGCTATGGAGCTCTGGAGGTATGGAGCTATGGAGCTCTGGAGGTATGGAGCTATGGAGCTATGGAAGTATGGAGCTCTGGTGCTATGGAGCTATGGAGCTCTGGTGCTATGGAGCTATGGAGCTCTGGTGCTATGGAGCTATGGAGCTATGGAGCTCTGGAAGTATGGAGCTCTGGTGCTATGGAGCTATGGAGCTCTGGTGCTATGGAGCTATGGAGCTCTGGTGCTATGGAGCTATGGAGCTCTGGTGCTATGGAGCTATGGTGCTATGGAGCTCTGGTGCTATGGAGCTATGGAGCTCTGGTGCTATGGAGCTATGGAGCTCTGGAGGTATGGAGCTCTGGAGGTATGGAGCTCTGGAGGTATGGAGCTTTGGAGCCCTGGAGCTCTGGAGGTATGGAGCTATGGTGCTATGGAGCTCTGAAGCCATGGAGCTCTGGTGCTATGGAGCTATGGAGCTCTGGTGCTATGGAGCTATGGAGGTATGGAGCTATGGAGCCCTGGAGCTCTGGAGGTATGGAGCTATGGTGCTATGGAGCTCTGAAGCCATGGAGCTCTGGTGCTATGGAGCTCTGGAGCTCTGGAGGTATGGAGCTCTGGAGGTATGGAGCTATGGAGCCCTGGAGCTCTGGAGGTATGGAGCTATGGTGCTATGGAGCTCTGAAGCCATGGAGCTCTGGTGCTATGGAGCTCTGGAGCTCTGGAGGTATGGAGCTCTGGAGGTATGGAGCTCTGGAGGTATGGAGCTATGGAGCCCTGGAGCTCTGGAGGTATGGAGCTATGGTGCTATGGAGCTCTGAAGCCATGGAGCTCTGGTGCTATGGAGCTCTGGAGGTATGGAGCTCTGGAGGTATGGAGCTCTGGAGGTATGGAGCTATGGAGCCCTGGAGCTCTGGAGGTATGGAGCTATGGTGCTATGGAGCTCTGAAGCCATGGAGCTCTGGTGCTATGGAGCTATGGAGCTCTGGTGCTATGGAGCTATGGAGGTATGGAGCCACCAGCCAGCACCCTCCGTGGCTGGATCAATGGAAGTGTTTTAGGTACCAGGCAGCCAAAGGGCCGAGGCCTCACGCTCGACCACGCCGGCGCAGAGTTCCAGCCGCTCGGATAAGCTCTGTCACTCACCCGCCGCGCAGCCACCGGTAACGGGGAAATGTCGCCGCCTTGTGGACACGCCGTTGTAAATGAATGGGCTTTCGCACTTAGTGCAATTTTCGCCAACTCTCTGACTTAGAGCTATGGAAGTATGGAGCTATGGAGCCACCAGCCACCCAGGCTGGAGCTCTGGAGCTCTGGAGGTATGGAGCTCTGGTGCTATGGAAGTATGGAGCTCTGGTGCTATGGAAGTATGGAGCTATGGAGGTATGGAAGTATGGAGCTATGGAAGTATGGAGCTATGGAGCTCTGGAAGTATGGAGCTATGGAGCTCTGGAGGTATGGAGCCCTGGAGCTATGGAGCCCTGGAGCTATGGAAGTATGGAGCTCTGGTGCTATGGAGCTATGGAGCTCTGGTGCTATGGAGCTATGGAGCTATGGAGCTCTGGAGCTATGGAGCTCTGGAGGTATGGAGCTATGGAGCTATGGAGCTCTGGAGGTATGGAGCTATGGAGCTATGGAAGTATGGAGCTCTGGTGCTATGGAGCTATGGAGCTCTGGTGCTATGGAGCTATGGAGCTCTGGTGCTATGGAGCTATGGAGCTATGGAGCTCTGGAAGTATGGAGCTCTGGTGCTATGGAGCTATGGAGCTCTGGTGCTATGGAGCTATGGAGCTCTGGTGCTATGGAGCTCTGGTGCTATGGAGCTCTGGTGCTATGGAGCTATGGAGCTCTGGTGCTATGGAGCTCTGGAGGTATGGAGCTCTGGAGGTATGGAGCTCTGGAGGTATGGAGCTATGGAGCCCTGGAGCTCTGGAGGTATGGAGCTATGGTGCTATGGAGCTCTGAAGCCATGGAGCTCTGGTGCTATGGAGCTATGGAGCTCTGGTGCTATGGAGCTATGGAGCTATGGAACTCTGGAAGTATGGAGCTCTGGTGCTATGGAGCTATGGAGCTCTGGTGCTATGGAGCTAAGGAGCTCTGGTGCTATGGAGCTATGGAGCTCTGGTGCTATGGAGCTCTGGTGCTATGGAGCTCTGGTGCTATGGAGCTATGGAGCTCTGGTGCTATGGAGCTATGGAGCTCTGGAGGTATGGAGCTCTGGAGGTATGGAGCTCTGGAGGTATGGAGCTATGGAGCCCTGGAGCTCTGGAGGTATGGAGCTATGGTGCTATGGAGCTCTGAAGCCATGGAGCTCTGGTGCTATGGAGCTCTGGAGCTCTGGAGGTATGGAGCTCTGGAGGTATGGAGCTATGGAGCCCTGGAGCTCTGGAGGTATGGAGCTATGGTGCTATGGAGCTCTGAAGCCATGGAGCTCTGGTGCTATGGAGCTCTGGAGCTCTGGAGGTATGGAGCTCTGGAGGTATGGAGCTCTGGAGGTATGGAGCTATGGAGCCCTGGAGCTCTGGAGGTATGGAGCTATGGTGCTATGGAGCTCTGAAGCCATGGAGCTCTGGTGCTATGGAGCTCTGGAGGTATGGAGCTCTGGAGGTATGGAGCTCTGGAGGTATGGAGCTATGGAGCCCTGGAGCTCTGGAGGTATGGAGCTATGGTGCTATGGAGCTCTGAAGCCATGGAGCTCTGGTGCTATGGAGCTCTGGAGGTATGGAGCTCTGGAGGTATGGAGCTCTGGAGGTATGGAGCTATGGAGCCCTGGAGCTCTGGAGGTATGGAGCTATGGTGCTATGGAGCTCTGAAGCCATGGAGCTCTGGTGCTATGGAGCTATGGAGCTCTGGTGCTATGGAGCTATGGAGGTATGGAGCCACCAGCCAGCACCCTCCGTGGCTGGATCAATGGAAGTGTTTTAGGTACCAGGCAGCCAAAGGGCCGAGGCCTCACGCTCGACCACGCCGGCGCAGAGTTCCAGCCGCTCGGATAAGCTCTGTCACTCACCCGCCGCGCAGCCACCGGTAACGGGGAAATGTCGCCGCCTTGTGGACACGCCGTTGTAAATGAATGGGCTTTCGCACTTAGTGCAATTTTCGCCAACTCTCTGACTGGAGCTATGGAAGTATGGAGCTATGGAGCCACCAGCCACCCAGGCTGGAGCTATGGAGCTCTGGAGGTATGGAGCTCTGGTGCTATGGAAGTATGGAGCTATGGAGCTATGGAAGTATGGAGCTATGGAGCTCTGGAAGTATGGAGCTATGGAGCTCTGGAGGTATGGAGCTATGGAGCCCTGGAGCCCTGGAGCTATGGAGCCCTGGAGCTATGGAGCTATGGAGCCCTGGAGCTATGGAAGTATGGAGCTCTGGTGCTATGGAGCTATGGAGCTCTGGTGCTATGGAGCTATGGAGCTATGGAGCTCTGGAGCTATGGAGCTCTGGTGCTATGGAGCTATGGAGCTATGGAGCTCTGGAGGTATGGAGCTATGGAGCTATGGAAGTATGGAGCTCTGGTGCTATGGAGCTATGGAGCTCTGGTGCTATGGAGCTATGGAGCTCTGGTGCTATGGAGCTATGGAGCTATGGAGCTCTGGAAGTATGGAGCTCTGGTGCTATGGAGCTATGGAGCTCTGGTGCTATGGAGCTATGGAGCTCTGGTGCTATGGAAGTATGGAGCTCTGGTGCTATGGAGCTATGGAGCTCTGGTGCAATGGAGCTATGGAGCTCTGGAGCTATGGAGCTCTGGAGGTATGGAGCTATGGAGCTATGGAGCTCTGGAGGTATGGAGCTATGGAGCTATGGAAGTATGGAGCTCTGGTGCTATGGAGCTATGGAGCTCTGGTGCTATGGAGCTATGGAGCTCTGGAGGTATGGAGCTATGGAGCCCTGGAGCTCTGGAGGTATGGAGCTATGGTGCTATGGAGCTCTGAAGCCATGGAGCTCTGGTGCTATGGAGCTCTGGAGGTATGGAGCTCTGGAGGTATGGAGCTCTGGAGGTATGGAGCTATGGAGCCCTGGAGCTCTGGAGGTATGGAGCTATGGTGCTATGGAGCTCTGAAGCCATGGAGCTCTGGTGCTATGGAGCTATGGAGCTCTGGTGCTATGGAGCTATGGAGGTATGGAGCCACCAGCCAGCACCCTCCGTGGCTGGATCAATGGAAGTGTTTTAGGTACCAGGCAGCCAAAGGGCCGAGGCCTCACGCTCGACCACGCCGGCGCAGAGTTCCAGCCGCTCGGATAAGCTCTGTCACTCACCCGCCGCGCAGCCACCGGTAACGGGGAAATGTCGCCGCCTGGCGGACACGCCGTTGTAAATGAATGGGCTTTCGCACTTAGTGCAATTTTCGCCAACTCTCTGACTTAGAGCTATGGAAGTATGGAGCTATGGAGCCACCAGCCACCCAGGCTGGAGCTATGAAGCTCTGGAGGTATGGAGCTCAGGTGCTATGGAAGTATGGAGCTATGGAGCTCTGGAAGTATGGAGCTATGGAGCTATGGAGCTCTGGAAGTATGGAGCTATGGAGCTCTGGAGGTATGGAGCTATGGAGCCCTGGAGCCCTGGAGCCCTGGAGCTATGGAGCTCTGGTGCTATGGAGGTATGGAGCTCTGGAGGTATGGAGCTCTGGAGGTATGGAGCTATGGAGCTATGGAGCCCTGGAGCTATGGAGCTATGGAGCCCTGGAGCTATGGAGCTATGGAGCCCTGGAGCTATGGAGCTATGGAGCTCTGGTGCTATGGAGCTATGGAGCTCTGGTGCTATGGAGCTATGGAGCTCTGGTGCTATGGAGCTATGGAGCTCTGGTGCTATGGAGCTATGGAGCTCTGGAAGTATGGAGCTATGGAGCTCTGGAGGTATGGAGCTATGGAGCCCTGGAGCTATGGAGCCCTGGAGCTATGGAAGTATGGAGCTCTGGTGCTATGGAGCTATGGAGCTCTGGTGCTATGGAGCTATGGAGCTCTGGAGCTATAGAGCTCTGGAGGTATGGAGCTATGGAGCTCTGGAGGTATGGAGCTATGGAGCTATGGAAGTATGGAGCTCTGGTGCTATGGAGCTATGGAGCTCTGGTGCTATGGAGCTATGGAGCTCTGGTGCTATGGAGCTATGGAGCTCTGGAAGTATGGAGCTCTGGTGCTATGGAGCTATGGAGCTCTGGTGCTATGGAGCTATGGAGCTCTGGTGCTATGGAGCTATGGAGCTCTGGTGCTATGGAGCTCTGGTGCTACGGAGCTCTGGTGCTATGGAGCTATGGAGCTCTGGTGCTATGGAGCTATGGAGCTCTGGAGGTATGGAGCTCTGGAGGTATGGAGCTCTGGAGGTATGGAGCTTTGGAGCCCTGGAGCTCTGGAGGTATGGAGCTATGGTGCTATGGAGCTCTGAAGCCATGGAGCTCTGGTGCTATGGAGCTCTGGAGCTCTGGAGGTATGGAGCTCTGGAGGTATGGAGCTATGGAGCCCTGGAGCTCTGGAGGTATGGAGCTATGGTGCTATGGAGCTCTGAAGCCATGGAGCTCTGGTGCTATGGAGCTCTGGAGCTCTGGAGGTATGGAGCTCTGGAGGTATGGAGCTATGGAGCCCTGGAGCTCTGGAGGTATGGAGCTATGGTGCTATGGAGCTCTGAAGCCATGGAGCTCTGGTGCTATGGAGCTCTGGAGCTCTGGAGGTATGGAGCTCTGGAGGTATGGAGCTCTGGAGGTATGGAGCTATGGAGCCCTGGAGCTCTGGAGGTATGGAGCTATGGTGCTATGGAGCTCTGAAGCCATGGAGCTCTGGTGCTATGGAGCTCTGGAGGTATGGAGCTCTGGAGGTATGGAGCTCTGGAGGTATGGAGCTATGGAGCCCTGGAGCTCTGGAGGTATGGAGCTATGGTGCTATGGAGCTCTGAAGCCATGGAGCTCTGGTGCTATGGAGCTCTGGAGGTATGGAGCTCTGGAGGTATGGAGCTCTGGAGGTATGGAGCTATGGAGCCCTGGAGCTCTGGAGGTATGGAGCTATGGTGCTATGGAGCTCTGAAGCCATGGAGCTCTGGTGCTATGGAGCTCTGGAGGTATGGAGCTCTGGAGGTATGGAGCTCTGGAGGTATGGAGCTATGGAGCCCTGGAGCTCTGGAGGTATGGAGCTATGGTGCTATGGAGCTCTGAAGCCATGGAGCTCTGGTGCTATGGAGCTCTGGAGGTATGGAGCTCTGGAGGTATGGAGCTCTGGAGGTATGGAGCTATGGAGCCCTGGAGCTCTGGAGGTATGGAGCTATGGTGCTATGGAGCTCTGAAGCCATGGAGCTCTGGTGCTATGGAGCTATGGAGCTCTGGTGCTATGGAGCTATGGAGGTATGGAGCCACCAGCCAGCACCCTCCGTGGCTGGATCAATGGAAGTGTTTTAGGTACCAGGCAGCCAAAGGGCCGAGGCCTCACGCTCGACCACGCCGGCGCAGAGTTCCAGCCGCTCGGATAAGCTCTGTCACTCACCCGCCGCGCAGCCACCGGTAACGGGGAAATGTCGCCGCCTGGCGGACACGCCGTTGTAAATGAATGGGCTTTCGCACTTAGTGCAATTTTCGCCAACTCTCTGACTCAGAGCTATGGAAGTATGGAGCTATGGAGCCACCAGCCACCCAGGCTGGAGCTATGGAGCTCTGGAGGTATGGAGCTCAGGTGCTATGGAAGTATGGAGCTATGGAGCTATGGAAGTATGGAGCTATGGAGCTATGGAGCTCTGGAAGTATGGAGCTATGGAGCTCTGGAGGTATGGAGCTATGGAGCCCTGGAGCCCTGGAGCTATGGAGCTCTGGTGCTATGGAGGTATGGAGCTCTGGAGGTATGGAGCTCTGGAGGTATGGAGCTATGGAGCTATGGAGCCCTGGAGCTATGGAGCTATGGAGCCCTGGAGCTATGGAGCTATGGAGATCAGGAGCTATGGAGCTATGGAGCTCTGGTGCTATGGAGCTATGGAGCTCTGGTGCTATGGAGCTATGGAGCTCTGGTGCTATGGAGCTATGGAGCTCTGGTGCTATGGAGCTATGGAGCTCTGGAAGTATGGAGCTATGGAGCTCTGGAGGTATGGAGCTATGGAGCCCTGGAGCTATGGAGCCCTGGAGCTATGGAAGTATGGAGCTCTGGTGCTATGGAGCTATGGAGCTCTGGTGCTATGGAATTATGGAGCTCTGGAGCTATGGAGCTCTGGAGGTATGGAGCTATGGAGCTATGGAGCTCTGGAGGTATGGAGCTATGGAGCTATGGAAGTATGGAGCTCTGGTGCTATGGAGCTATGGAGCTCTGGTGCTATGGAGCTATGGAGCTATGGAGCTCTGGAAGTATGGAGCTCTGGTGCTATGGAGCTATGGAGCTCTGGTGCTATGGAGCTATGGAGCTCTGGTGCTATGGAGCTATGGAGCTCTGGTGCTATGGAGCTCTGGTGCTATGGAGCTCTGGTGCTATGGAGCTATGGAGCTCTGGTGCTATGGAGCTATGGAGCTCTGGAGGTATGGAGCTCTGGAGGTATGGAGCTCTGGAGGTATGGAGCTTTGGAGCCCTGGAGCTCTGGAGGTATGGAGCTATGGTGCTATGGAGCTCTGAAGCCATGGAGCTCTGGTGCTATGGAGCTCTGGAGCTCTGGAGGTATGGAGCTCTTGAGGTATGGAGCTATGGAGCCCTGGAGCTCTGGAGGTATGGAGCTATGGTGCTATGGAGCTCTGAAGCCATGGAGCTCTGGTGCTATGGAGCTCTGGAGCTCTGGAGGTATGGAGCTCTGGAGGTATGGAGCTATGGAGCCCTGGAGCTCTGGAGGTATGGAGCTATGGTGCTATGGAGCTCTGAAGCCATGGAGCTCTGGTGCTATGGAGCTCTGGAGCTCTGGAGGTATGGAGCTCTGGAGGTATGGAGCTCTGGAGGTATGGAGCTATGGAGCCCTGGAGCTCTGGAGGTATGGAGCTATGGTGCTATGGAGCTCTGAAGCCATGGAGCTCTGGTGCTATGGAGCTCTGGAGGTATGGAGCTCTGGAGGTATGGAGCTCTGGAGGTATGGAGCTATGGAGCCCTGGAGCTCTGGAGGTATGGAGCTATGGTGCTATGGAGCTCTGAAGCCATGGAGCTCTGGTGCTATGGAGCTCTGGAGGTATGGAGCTCTGGAGGTATGGAGCTCTGGAGGTATGGAGCTATGGAGCCCTGGAACTCTGGAGGTATGGAGCTATGGTGCTATGGAGCTCTGAAGCCATGGAGCTCTGGTGCTATGGAGCTCTGGAGGTATGGAGCTCTGGAGGTATGGAGCTCTGGAGGTATGGAGCTATGGAGCCCTGGAGCTCTGGAGGTATGGAGCTATGGTGCTATGGAGCTCTGAAGCCATGGAGCTCTGGTGCTATGGAGCTATGGAGCTCTGGTGCTATGGAGCTATGGAGGTATGGAGCCACCAGCCAGCACCCTCCGTGGCTGGATCAATGGAAGTGTTTTAGGTACCAGGCAGCCAAAGGGCCGAGGCCTCACGCTCGACCACGCCGGCGCAGAGTTCCAGCCGCTCGGATAAGCTCTGTCACTCACCCGCCGCGCAGCCACCGGTAACGGGGAAATGTCGCCGCCTTGTGGACACGCCGTTGTAAATGAATGGGCTTTCGCACTTAGTGCAATTTTCGCCAACTCTCTGACTTAGAGCTATGGAAGTATGGAGCTATGGAGCCACCAGCCACCCAGGCTGGAGCTCTGGAGCTCTGGAGGTATGGAGCTCTGGTGCTATGGAAGTATGGAGCTCTGGTGCTATGGAAGTATGGAGCTATGGAGGTATGGAAGTATGGAGCTATGGAAGTATGGAGCTATGGAGCTCTGGAAGTATGGAGCTATGGAGCTCTGGAGGTATGGAGCCCTGGAGCTATGGAGCCCTGGAGCTATGGAAGTATGGAGCTCTGGTGCTATGGAGCTATGGAGCTCTGGTGCTATGGAGCTATGGAGCTATGGAGCTCTGGAGCTATGGAGCTCTGGAGGTATGGAGCTATGGAGCTATGGAGCTCTGGAGGTATGGAGCTATGGAGCTATGGAAGTATGGAGCTCTGGTGCTATGGAGCTATGGAGCTCTGGTGCTATGGAGCTATGGAGCTCTGGTGCTATGGAGCTATGGAGCTCTGGAAGTATGGAGCTCTGGTGCTATGGAGCTATGGAGCTCTGGTGCTATGGAGCTATGGAGCTCTGGTGCTATGGAGCTCTGGTGCTATGGAGCTCTGGTGCTATGGAGCTATGGAGCTCTGGTGCTATGGAGCTCTGGAGGTATGGAGCTCTGGAGGTATGGAGCTCTGGAGGTATGGAGCTATGGAGCCCTGGAGCTCTGGAGGTATGGAGCTATGGTGCTATGGAGCTCTGGAGCTCGACCAGAGTCCGACTCGGGCCGGGGCGCAGATTCCCGCTTGGGTGACCGAACGTTCTCTGCTCGGGCCGGAGGGCCGACGCCCGTCCCCCCCCGTCGTCCCCCACGGACCGCCTCCGAGGCCACTTCGCACGGCTCATCCTCGGCTCCCTACCAATGCTTAATCGATGGGGCCGCCCGGCCGGATTCGCGCCCCCCTGTCCACCGCGAGTCTCCCCAGACTAACCCGAGTTACCGCCCAGCTCGCCTAACCTTGCACTCGCTCTGCCAAACGGTCGT